>NC_057813.1:116871575-116892331 GCF_018294505.1 Triticum aestivum
TCACTACGTAGGTGTAGCAAAATCTCCTAAAGCTCTCTGATGCTGACAAGTGGCGCACATGCGTTGCACCATGTGTTGCCACCAGAGATACTTGGGAGTAAGGGCATCTCTGACGACATCCCTCGATGGACACCCCTTACTTTCATGAACACCACTGCTTGTCCACCGCCAGAGGGGTATCTAGCAGTGTCCCCCCCCCCCCACCTCCCCAAAATTCCTACTTGTGTGCCCCTCTTTTTTTCTCTAACTCAAATTTCATCAATTTGCAATAGTCAATAACAATTTCCAAATAATTGGGTAAGTTGGGCATGACAAACAATAGAGCATGTCAACAATTCAAACAAAGTTTATAGTTGTGATTCAACAATTTGCAACAATAAACAACATAAATCAATGCGCATCACCATTTGCAAAGCATACACACATGTTGCTATGCATACCGCAAAACCACATCACCGCATCATCATCCAATTTGAGGTGTTGACGAGCAGGTCCTTGGACTCCTCGAGAACATCTCAACTCTCAAGTGCAAGCATCTTCTCCTTGGTTTCAATATTCTTTGCTTGTATCTCCATGAATCCTTTGAACCACTCATCCTTCTTTTCTTCCATGGGTTCATCTCTTTTGGCACTTGCTACCTCTTTATTGGCTATGATGTCCTCCACTTATCTGACATTTGGCTCGCCACCCTATTGTGCTTTGCCATCTCATTTTCCCACTTCCTCCCCCTCGACCTTGGCACACAAGTTGCCGGTATAACACCCCCTCCTCCAACTCAAACTCCACATCCACTCATTCATCTTCATCCACATGGGAGCTTGAGCCACCTTTGGCTAGGGGCAAAGCCAGGATAAAAGGTCGTCGGGCCAACTCCAGCGCGCGTCCCCATCCCGTTCAGGTGCGTCCGTTTGGAGTAAAACAGACATACCAGACGACCCAGCGTGCGGGTGCAAATGGACTTTTGTCCGTTTTATGTCCGCTTTTGACCCATCCCCGACCCAAGTTTGGGCCGCTTTTGGGGTGAAACGGACAACATGTGGATGGGTGGGCCGTGTGCATGTGTCCTCCCCTGGCCCGCCCGACGGTGGCACAGGGACCCCTTTTCTATCCACCCCCTCCCCCTCCAGTCGCAGTCCTCCACTGCTCCACTCTTGCCCCTTCCCGCCGCCATCGCCGCCACTGCCATTGCAGCTGTGCAGCTTGGACGTGCGCTCGCATAGCCCCCTTCCCCTTGATGCCCCTGAGCTACCCACGACCACCTGATTTGCGTACCCGGCAGCCGGATTTGGAGCGGATCTAGTCGGGCTCGAGCTCCCCGGCTGTGGGAGGTCGCGCCGTGCCATGGACTAGCTGGGCATCGGGCCGGAAGGCCCCAGCAAGGCCGCAAGGCCGCATGCAAGTACTTACTCCTCCACTAGCCGCTCGGATCTACACCGTTGATGGTCCGCCGGCGAATACATGAATGGCAGTCGGCCGGGCTTGGTGCTGGCCCAAAAGCTCGTCGGTGCACCATTGCCACTCATCAAGTGCTACGACTGCCCAAAGACGGTTTTGCGTCGCATGTCTACAACGCCGGAACATCCCAAATGGGTGTTCATCAAGTGCTCAACCGATGGGGTATGTGTTCAAGAAGCTTCGGTAGTGCTCTCGGATTTGACTAGTTGTGCTAACTTACATTTTTATTGTGTAGAATGGATGCAAATTTTGGTATTGGGAAGAAGAGTGCATCGATATATTGATAGAGCGCAATTTAGTAGATGTTCGTGCACTTCTAGCTAGTATAGAAGCTAGAGATGAGACTAGTGCACTTGTTGCTAGAATAGAGGCTACACATGAGACTAACGCGAGGAAGCAACGTCTACTTCTTTACACTCGAAAAATAAAGACGCACGCAAGATCGAGCCTCCGTAGATTAACAATGAATGCATCAAGAACGCACTAATCCAGCTTACAGGAGCAGTTATGGAAGTTGGATATCTTCTAAAATGTATTCGTGTAGTTTTTTTTTGATCTTACTTTTTTAGTCAAAATTTGGTGATGTATTTCCATGTACAAAAAATCAATGATGAAAAAAGATATGTGCTTGCAAAGAAAAACGTACGCGAATGGGATGCAGCCGGGATGCGTCTGCGCGTTGGGCACATGGCCACCGCATGCGAGAAATGGTCCGGACACGACCCCATTGCCATACCCAAACGAACAGAGTCCAGGCTAAACGGACATTCGTTTGGGGTCGCACGATGGAGTTGGCCTTACAGATGGAATATCCAGAGCCCATCTTGAATTTTTTAATAGAGGGTGTTGGTGATATACCCCGCGGTATGACCCGACAAGATATATGACCCGGCTGGACTGGGCGACTCACTAGTGACCCGCCCGGATCTCTCCACTCACTGATGACCCGGCCGGGCCTGGCGACTCAATTGGTGACCCGGTAGACAGGTCAGAGGAACAACAAGACCCGTTGGACCAGACGGCGGCTCATGGGAAAGCCGACTCATGTTGTTGTGGGTCGGTTTAAGAGGAAAGGCATAAGGAATATTCCCTTACAAAGGAAGCAAGACTAAGACTCCACTTGTAATAGATAGTCCTAATCCTACTAGAACTCCACATGTAACCCGTCCCTCCAACATATATAAGGAAGGACAGGGTACCCCAAGAGGGACAAGTTTGACAAGTCTAGATAGACAGACAAATCAATTGCTCTCGAGATTAGAGGTAGCGAAACACCGCCCTTGTAATCGTGAGCATCACCATTATCAATATCAATGAAGCAGGATGTAGGCTTTTACCTCCACCGTGAGGGGCCGAACCTGGGTAAAAAAGCCTCGCGTCTCTCGTCCCACTCAACCCCTCTCAAGCTACTACATAGATGTGTTGGCCTCATGACTAAGTCCTCACACTAGGACATCTACCGTGACAAATTCATGACAGTTGGCGCCCACCATGGGGCCTGTGCATGATGGTGATGATTTCTTGAAGGGATCTCTCCCAGGAAATCAATAAGTTTGCATTTTCTCGGATGAGCCGGTTTGAAAGGATTTGCATCAACTTCAAGTTTATCAATCCAGATCTAAATCTATGAGGTTTGAGATCAAAAGAAAATTATGGTTACGTGTGGATAATTGTGACCCGGCGATCCGTCGAATCTGAAGGCGAATCGATATCTGTTACAGTGGCCACCATGCGAGCCAAGACCAACCACTCTTCTGGCGAAAATGCCACTATCCTGGAACACTAGAAGTATCAAACAAGAGTTTTTTAATTGCTTGAGTAGAAGACCACCATGACCCGGGCATGGATTGCCCAAGATCACTACAACCTGGAGCTTATTTTTTTCGCGTGTCACTATGCCGTCCTGACGCCTGTGTTGCTTGCCTTTGCCCCCACTTCAAGTCGTCGGGGCCCCGCTACTGCTGTATCCAAACCGGCGTTCCGCCTCTGTTAGGTCCTGCTTGCGAACCGCCGCTTGAGATTTGGTCAAAGCAAGCATGTCAAATCAATCGCTAATCAATAGTACTACTATTAGTACTCTGAGTCAAAGTCAAAGCCATCCAAAGGAGCCTCCTCGAATAGTAAATTGCAGACTACCATGAGAAGAAGGAGAAGCCACGCCCTGGAGGATGTGGACGTGGACTTGTCAACACACCCAGTACAGTATGAGCCGCCCTGGTCGGGTCACTTCCACAGTTGAGCCGCCACTACCGTCGGCCATGAAACGCCGTCGGGTATCCGCCGCGGTTGAGCCGCCACCGCTATCTTGCCGCGGCCCGCCTTGCCGACGCCCCTCCGGAGTCGCCGGGTTACCCCTCTGATTCTACTTTTCTGGTGTCTGGACCGAGTCAAATCCAAAGTACTTGATGAAGGGAATACTACTCCGTTGCTACTGTTCGCATAAAGTGATCCGTCTAGTACTTGAATACTGCCCATGTTAGAGCTCATATTTTGAGGAGGCAATCTGTACAAAGAAGAAATAATGTTTGTTGAAATAATGCATGTTTGGGCAAAGGACTACCATGCCGGATTCGGCGTGGTGTCCTTTAGATGCCTGCGATTGACTCGTCCGTCCGCACCGGCTTACAATGCTGCGGTCGGCTCATCTGTCTACTCCCGCGGCCGACTCGTCCATGATTAACTTCAGCTTCATCATAGTGATCATCAACTCCGTGACGGTTAATTTCTGGCCTAACATATCAGGTGATATCTATCCTGTATATTTTTATATTACATATTACTCTGGCTTGCCAATTCCTTAATGCAGGACAAATGGTTTACTGCAAAAGTGTCTGCCATGCCACAGAGTTTGTTGAATGACTCATACCGGAAGTATACAACACGTATTGCGAGGATCATCAACTCGCTTCAAGCTTCTGGTTTACATAAATTTCAGCGTTCCACTATTTAAATTCTATGCCAGTTTATATCACGGTTAAGTATGAAGAATCTTAAGCCAATTTCTCAAGTCATCTTAAGACTCGGGGCTACATGGACATGACACAACAAATGTTGTCAGTCTCAGCAATATTCAAGAACCCCGGGTCATTGGAGGAAAAAAATAACCCGGTCCTGGAGGCTACTGCCCTATTGGTAAAAATTTTAAGGCCGTGAGAAAATTTCCGGCTTAAAAAAATGTCTGGCAATCACAGAGTTTCGGCTCAATAGAAGAATTTCGGGTTATCGGGAAAGATTTCGGTTCAAAATCCGGTTCAAGGGAAATCTGTCTCCCACAAAGCTTTGAAGCTCTCAATATCCGGTTTAAAATCCTGGCTCAAGAAGAAATTTATCTCTCGCAAAGTTCGAGTTCTCAGAAATAATTAAAGGTGGCCAAAGAGAACTTGCTGCAATGATGCGTGGTTCAAACATGGGTATCCTGCCTTATTGGCTTCTCACATTATTCGTCATTGGGGGCATCCTGCTCAATGAGCATAGTCGTGCTTACCCTCTTGATCCGGCTTACACGCCTTGTTACAAATAACATGGGGGCTTCCTGCTCACTGAGCATAGCTATGACTACCCTTTGATCTGCCTCGTATGCCTTGTTGCAAATGATTTGGGGGTTTTCTACCCAAGTTAAAAGGTTACCAAAGAGAACTTGTTACAATGTATAGTTCAAACATAGGTAACCTGCCTTGATGGCTTCTGATAGGTCACTTGGGGGCTTCCTGTTCAATGAACATAGCTATATTTACCCTTTTGATCGGCTTGAACGCCAGGTGTATTCGCCAAAAATCCAGGTTATCCTCCCTTTGTATGTCTGCCACTCCAAGCAGGTAATCCTGGAATGACCCACTGTACTTTTGATAGTCAATCTTATAAAGATCCTGAACTTGTCAAAGTTAAAACGGTGATTGGTCATGTGAGGCCCGGCTTACAAGTTTGAATCAAGGATTAACTCAGTGGTTGTGCGGCCCTTGAACAACACTTGACATTGAGGCTTGGCAGCCTATGAAAGACTTGTTTTTTCTGCTTTGTTATTTTGTATGAACATTGTTGGATTCATATACTTGTTCCATATTAACATATGGTTTAAAACAAATCAGGCCATGTAGCCTTGATTATATGACTCATAATTGAGCATAATGGGTTTGGTAATCTGCCCTGATAGCAGACTTCAAGTCGCCAGGATATTTTGCGTTGAGCAATCAAAATGATGATATTTCATGACTCTGGGTTGATACTGGTTCCGGGTTATAATTGTCAAGGCATCACCATAGTATTAATCTACAGGTATGTCTTCCAATAATTGTATGAATATTTGGGGTTTTTGATAATCCATCCTGGCTTTGGACATTAAGTCACCAATGTACCTTGATTGCGCAATTGGTGTTATGCGCTATGAATCTTTTGGCTGACAACCTCATTGGATATGGCGATGTAAGCTGACAGTATGAACCAAATTCACAGGTATGTTTTGTACTTGTTATATAACCAATAGTGGAACCTGGATGCTCATATTGGTTCCCACATATTTTACGAAGATCTTTATCGGTCAAACCGCAATGTCAACATATGTTATTCCCTTTGTCATCGGTATGTTACTTGCTCGAGATTCGATCGGCAGTATCTTCATGCCTAGTTTAGTCTAATTACCGGCAAGTCTCTTTACTCGTTCCGTAGTGCATCATACCATAACTAACTCATTAGTCGCATTGCTTGGAAGGCTTCATATGATGTGCATTACCGAGAGGGCCCAGAGATACCTCTCCGATACTCAGAGTGACAAATCCTAATCTCGATCTACGCCAACCCAACAAACACCTTCAGAGATACCTGTAGAGCATCTTTATAATCACCCAGTTACGTTGTAATGTTTGATAGAACACAAGGCATTCCTCCGGTGTCCGGGAGTTGCATAATCTCATAGTCGGAGGAATATGTATTTGACATGAAGAAAGCAGTAGCAATAAAACTGAACGATCATTATACTAAGCTAACAGATGGGTCTTGTCCATCACATCATTCTCCTAATGATGTGATCCCGTTCATCAAATGATAACAATCATCTATGGATAGGAAACTTAACCATCTTTGAATAACGAGCTAGTCAAGTAGAGGCATACTAGGGACACGGTGTTTTGTCTATGTATCCACACATGTATCAAGTTTCCGGTTAATACAATTTAGCATGAATAATAGGCATTTATCATGATATAAGGAAATATAAAATAACAACTTTATTATTGCCTCTAGGGCATATTTCCTTCAGTTTCCCACTTGCACTAGAGTCAATAATATAGTTCACATCACCATGTGATTTAACACCAATAATTCACATTTGTATGTGAATAACACCCATACTTCACATCACCATGTGACCAACACCCAAAGGGTTTACTAGAGTCAATAATCTAGTTCACATCGCCATGTGATTAACACCCAAAGAGTAGTAAGGTGTGATCAGGTTTTGCTCGTGAGAGCAGTTTAGTCAATGGGTCTGCTACATTCAGAGTCATGTGTATTTTGCAAATTTCTATGTCTTAAATGCTTTGCATGGAGCTACTCTAGCTAATTGCTCCCACTTCTAATATGTATCCAGATTGAGACTTAGAGTCATCTGGAACGGTGTGAAAGCTTGCATCGACATAACTCTTTACGACGAACTCTTTATCACCTCCATAACCGAGAAACATTTCCTTAGTCCTCACTAAGGATAGTTTTGACTGATGTCTAGTGATCTACTCCTAGATCACTATTGTACCCCCTTGCCAAACTCATGGCAAGGTACACAACATGTTTGTTACACAGCATGGCATACTTTATAGAACTTATGGCTGAGGCATAGGGAATGATTTTCATTCTCTCTCTATCTTCTGTTGTGGTCGGGCTTTGGGTCTTACTCAACTTTATACCTTGTAATACAGGCAAGAACTCCTTCTTTGACTGATCCATTTTGAACTCTTTCAAAATTGTATCAAGGTATGTACTCATTGAAAAATCTTATCAAGCGTCTTGATCTATCTCTATAGATCTTGATGCCCTATATGTAAGCAGCTTCACCGAGGTCTTTCTTTGAAGAACTCCTTTCAAACTCTCCTTTTATGCTTTCTAAAAAATTGTACATCATTTCCGGTCAACAATATGTCATTCACATATATTTATCAGAAATGTTGTAGTGCTCCCACTCACTGTCTTGAAAATACAGGCTTTGCCGCAATTCTGTATAAAACTATATGCTTTGATCAACTCATCAAAGTGTATATTCCAACTCCAAGACGCTTACACCAGTCCATAGATGGATCATTGGAGCTTGCACACTTTGTTAGCACCTTTAGGATCGACAAAACCTTCTGGTTGCATCATATACAACTTTTCTTAGAGATATCCATTTAAGGAATGTAGTTTTGACATCCATTTGCCAGACTTCATAATCATAAAATGTGGCAATTGCTAACATGATTCGGACAGACTTAAGCATCGCTACGGGTGAGAAAGTCTCATCGTAGTCAACTCCTTGAACTTGTCAAAAACCTTTTGCGACAAGTCGAGCTTTTATAGACAGTACATTACCATCAGCGTCAGTCTTCTTCTTAAAGATCCATTTATTCTCTATGGGTCGCCGATCATCGGGCAGATCCACCAAAGTCCACACTTTGTTCTCATACATGGATCCTATCTCAGATTTCATGGCCTCAAGCCATTAATCAGAATCAGGGCTCATCATAGCTTCTTCATAGTTCGTACATTCGTCATGGTCAAGCAACATGACCTCCAGAATAGGATTACCTTACCACTCTGGTGTGGATTGTGCTCAATTTCACCTACGCGATGTTGTAGCAATTTGATCTGAAGTTTCACGATCCTTATCATTAGCTTCCTCTAAAGTTGGTGTAGGAATCACGGGAACATATTTCTTGGATGAGCTACTTTCCAAATTGAGAGCAGGTACAATTACCTCATCAAGTTCTATTTTCCTCCCACTCACTTCTTTTGAGAGAAAACCCTTCTCTAGAAAGGTTTTGTTCTTAGCAACAAAAATCTTTCCTTCAGACTTGTGGTAGAAGGTGTACCCAATTGTTTCTTTAGGGTATCCTATGAAGACACATTTCTCAGATTTGGGTTCGAGTTTATCGGGCTGAAGCCTTTTGATATAAGCATCTGATACGTCCATTTTGCATCATGATTTTCTATCGATATTTATTGCATTATGGGCTGTTATTACACGTTATGTCACAATACTTATGGCTATTATGTCTTATTTTACAAGGTTTATCATGAAGAGGGAGAATGCCGGCAGGTGGAATTCTGGCTGAAAAAGGAGCAAAATATTGGAAACCTATTCTGCACAGCTCCAAAAATCCTGAAACTCCACGGAATTCACTTTTGGAATTAATAAGAATTATTGAGCGAAGAAAATACCAGAGGGGGCCCACACCCTGGCCAGGAGGGTGGGGGGGCGCCCACCTCTACTGGGCACGCCCCCTGTCTCCTAGGCCCCCTGTTGGCCCTCCGGTGCCCATCTTCTGCTATATGAAGGCTTTTACCATGGAAAAAAAATCATAAGCAAGCTTACGGGACAAAACTCCGCCGCCACGAGGCGGAACCAATCTAGGGCTTCGGCGGAGCTGCCCTGCCAGGGAAACTTCCCTCCGGGAGGGGGAAATCACCACCATCGTCATCACCAACGATCCTCTCATCGGGAGGGGGTCAATCTCCATCAATATATTCACCAGCACCATCTCCTCTCAAAACCCTAGTTCATCTCTTGTATCCAATCTTGTATCAAAACCACAAATTGGTACCTGTGGGTTGCTAGTAGTGTTGATTACTCCTTGTAGTTGATGCTAATTGGTTTACTTGGTGGAAGATCATATGTTCAGATCCTTAATGCATATTAATACTCCTCTGATTATGAACATGAATATGCTTTGTGAGTAGTTACATTTGTTCCTGAGGACATGGGTGAACTCTTGCTATTAGTAGTCATGTGAATTTGGTATTCGTTCGATATTTTGATGAGATGTATGTTCTCTCTCCTCTAGTGGTGTTATGTGAACGTCGACTACATGACACTTCACCATTATATGGGCCTAGTGGAAGGCATTGGGAAGTAATAAGTAGATGATGGGTTGCTAGAGTGACAGAAGCTTAAACCCTAGTTTATGCGTTGCTTCGTAAGGGGCTGATTTGGATCCATTAGTTTCATGCTATGGTTAGGTTTACCATAATACTTCTTTTGTAGTTGCGGATGCTTGCAATAGGGGTTAATCATAAGTTGGATGCTTCTCCAAGAAAGGGCAGTACCCAAGCACCGGTCCGCCCACATATCAAATTATCAAAGTACCGAACGCAAATCATATGAGCGTGATGAAAACTAGCTTGACGATAATTCCCATGTGTCCTCGGGAGCGCTTTTCTCATTATAAGAAATTGTCCAAGCTTGTCCTTTGCTACAAAAAGGATTGGGCCACCTTGCTGCACTTTATTTACTTTAATTGCTTGTTACCCGTTACAAATTATCTTATCACAAAACTATCTGTTACCTACAATTTCAGTGCTTCCAGAGAATACCTTGCTGAAAACCGCTTGTCATTTCCTTCTGCTCCTTGTTGGGTTCGACACTCTTACTTATCGAAAGGACTACGATAGATCCCCTATACTTGTGGGTCATCAAGACTCTTTTCTGGCGCCATTGCCGGGGAGTGAAGCGCCTTTGGTGAGTGGAACTTGGTAAGGAAACATTTATATAGTGTGCTGAAATTTTCTGTCACTTGTTACTATGGTAACTAATCCTTTGAGGGGCTTGTTCGGGGTATCTTCTCCCCAACCACTAGAGCAAAGAGTTTCTCCTCAACTTACTGAACCTACTTAAAATGTTTACTTTGAGATTCCTTCGGGTATGATAGAGAAACTGCTAGCTAATCCCTTTGCAGGAGATGGAACATTGCATCCCGATTTACACCTTATCTTTGTGGATGAAGTTTGTGGATTATTTAAGCTTGCAGGTATTCCCGATGATGTTGTCAAAAGGAAGGTCTTCCCTTTATCTTTGAAGGGAGATGCATTGACATGGTATAGGCTATGTGATGATACGGGATCTTGGAATTATAAATGGTTGAAGTTGGAATTTCGCTAGAAGTTCCATCCTATGCATCTTGTTCATCGTGATCATAATTACATATATAATTTTTGGCCTCGCGAAGGAGAAAGCATCGCTCAAGCTTGGGGGAGGCTTAAGTCAATGTTATATTCGTGCCCCAATCATGAGCTCTCAAGAGAAATGATTATTCAAAAAATTTATGCTCGGCTTTCTCTCAATGATTGCACCATGCTCGATACTTCCTGTGCCGGTTCTTATATGCTGAAGACTACTGAATTCAAGTGGGATTTATTGGAAAGAATTAAACGCAACTCTGAAGATTGGGGTTCCGATGATGGTAAGGAGTCAGGTATGACACCTAAGATTGATTGTGTTAAATCTTTTATGGATACCGATGCTTTTCATGGATTTAGCGCTAAATATGGACTCGACTCTGAGATAGTGGCTGTTTTTTGTGAATCTTTTGCTACTCATGTTGATCTCCCTAAGGAGAAGTGGTTTAAATATAATCCTCCCACTGAAGTAAAAGTAGTTGCACCTATTACAGTTGAAGAAAAGACTATCACTTACAATGATCCTATCGTTCCTACTACTTATGTTGAGAAACCACCTTTTCCTGTTAGGATAAAGGATCATGCTAAAACTTCACCTGTTGTTCGTAAGAGTAATACTAGAACTTATACCCCTGAGCAAATCAAAGTTGAACCTAGTATTGCTATGGTTAAAGATCTCTTGGATGATAATTTAGATGGGCATGTTATTTACTTATGTGGTGAAACTGCTAATATTGCTAGACCAGATGCTTAGATACATAGACCTGTCGTAGGCATGCCTGTTATTTCTGTTAAAATAGGAGATCATTGTTATCATGGCTTATGTGATATGGGTGCTAGTGCTAGCGCAATACCCTTTGACTTATATAAAGAAATTATGCATGATATTGCACCCGCTGAAATGGAAGATATTGATGTTACTATTAAGCTTGCCAATAGAGATACTATTGCACCAGTTGAGATTGTTAGAGATGTTGAAGTCTTGTGTGGGAAAGTTAAATATCCCGCTGATTTTCTTGTTCTTGGTTCCCCACAAGATGACTTTTGTCCCATTATATTTGGTAGACCCTTCTTGAATACTGTTAATGCTAGGATTGATTATGAAAAGGATATTGTTACAATTGGCTTAGGGGATACGTCTCATGAGTTTAATTTTGCTAAGTTTCGTAGACAACCCCGTGATAAAGAATCACCTAGTAAGGATGAGATTATTGGTCTTGCTTCTATTGCCTTGCCTCCTACTGATCTGTTAGAACAATATTTGCTAGACCATGAAAATGATATGTTTATGGATGAAAGAAGGGAAATAGATAAAGAATTCCTTCAATAGGGTCCTATTCTGAAACACAACTTGCCTGTTGAAATCCTAGGGGACCCCCCTCCACCCAAGGGTGATCCCGTGTTTGAGCTCAAACCATTACCTGATAATCTTAAATATTCTTATCTTGATAAAAAGAAGATATATCATGTTATTATTAGTGCTAACCTTTCAGAGCAAGAAGAGGAAAGATTGTTGAAAACTCTGAAGAAGCACCATGCTGCTATTGGCTATACTCTGGATGATCTTAAGGGCATTAGTCCCACTCTATGCCAACACAAAATAAATGTGGAGAAAGACACCAAACCAGTTAGAGATCCTCAACGACGGTTAAATCCTAAGATGAAAGAAGTGGTAAGAAAGGAGATACTAAAGCTCCTTGAGGCAGGTATAATTTATCCCGTTGCTGATAGTGATTGGGTAAGTCCTGTCCATTGCGTTCCTAAGAATGGAGGTATTACTTTCGTTCCTAATGATAAAGATGAATTGATCCCTCAAAGAATTCTTACAGGTTATAGAATGGTAATTGATTTCCGTAAATTCAATAAAGCTACTAAGAAAGATCATTACCCTTTACCTTTTATTGATCAAATGCTAGAAAGACTATCCAAACACACACATTTCTGCTTTCTAGATGGCTATTCTGATTTCTCTCAAATACCTGTGTCAGCGGAGGATCAATCAAAAACTACTTTTACTTGCACTTTTGGTACTTTTGCTTATAGACGCATGCCTTTTGGTTTATGTAACGCACCTACTACCTTTCAAAGATGCATGATGGCTATATTCTCTGACTTTTGTGAAAAGATTTGTGAGGTATTCATGGATGATTTCTCCGTTTATGGATCCTCTTTTGATGATTGCTTGAGCAACCTAGATCGAGTTTTGCAGAGATGTGAAGATACTAGTCTCGTCTTGAATTGGGAAAAGTGCCACTTTATGGTTAATGAAGGCATTGTCTTGGGGCATAAAATTTCCGAGAGAGGTATCGAAGTTGATAAAGCTAAAGTTGATGCTATTGAAAAGATGCCATCTCCCAAGGACATTAAAGGTATAAGAAGTTTCCTTGGTCATGCCGGTTTTTATAGGAGGTTCATTAAGGACTTTTCTAAAATCTCTAGGCCTCTGACTAATTTATTGCAAAAATATATTCCTTTTGTCTTTGATGATGATTGTGTAGAAGCATTTGAAATACTTAAGAAAGCTTTGATCATTGCACCTATTATTCAGCCTCCTGCTTGGAATTTACCTTTTGAAATTATGTGTGATGCTAGCGATTATGTTGTAGGTGTTTTTCTAGGGCAAAGAGTTGATAAGAAATTAAATGTTATCCAGTATGCTAGTAAAACTCTTGATACTGCCTAGAGAAATTATGCTACTAGTGAAAAAGAGCTCTTAGCAGTTGTGTTTGCATGTGATAAGTTTAGACCTTATTTTGTTGATTCTAAAGTTACTATTCACACTGATCATGCTGCTATTAAATATCTTATGGAAAAGAAAGATGCTAAGCCTAGACTTATTGGATGGGTTCTCTTGTGCCAAGAATTTGATTTGCATATTATTGATAGAAAGGGAGCTGAGAACCCCGTTGTAGACAACTTATCTAGGTTAGAGAATGTTCTTGATGACCCACTACCTATTGATGATACCTTTCCTGATGAACAATTAGCGGTAGTTAGTGCTTCTCGTACTGCTCCATGGTATGCTGATTATGCTAATTACATTGTTGCTAAATTTATACCACCTAGTTTCACATACCAGCAAAAGAAAAAGTTCTTCTATGATTTAAGACATTACTTCTGGGATGGCCCACACCTTTATAAAGAAGGAGTAGATGGTGTTATTAGATCTTGTGTACCTGAGCATGAACAGATCCTACGCAAGTGCCACTCCGAACCATATGGAGGACACCATGCTGGAGATAGAACTATACATAAGGTATTGCAATCCGGTTTTTATTGGCCTACTCTCTTCAAAGATGCTCGTAAGTTTGTCTTGTCTTGTGATGAATGTCAAAGAATTGGTAATATTAGTAGACGTCAAGAAATGCCTATGAATTATTCTCTTGTTACTGAAGCATTTGATGTTTGGGGATTTGATTATATGGGACTTTTTCCTGCCTCTAATGGTTACACACATATTTTAGTTGTTGTTGATTATGTTACTAAGTGGGTAGAAGCTATTCCAACTAGTAGTGTTGATCATAACACCTCTATTAAGATGCTTAAAGAAGTTATTTTTCCGAGGTTTGGAGTCCCTAGATATCTTATGACTGATGGTGGTTCACATTTTATTCATGGTGCTTTTCATAAAATGCTTGCTAAGTATGATGTTAATCATAGAATTGCATCTCCTTATCACCCACAGTCTAGCGGTCAAGTAGAGTTGAGCAATAGAGAGCTCAAATTAATTTTGCAAAAGACTGTCAATAGATCCAGAAAGAATTGGTCCAAGAAACTTGATGATGCATTATGGGCCTATAGAACTGCATATAAAAATCCTATGGGTATGTCTTCGTATAAGATGGTTTATGGAAATGCATGTCACTTACCTCTAGAACTTGAACATAAAGCATATTGGACTATTAAAGAGCTCAACTATGACTTCAAACTTGCCGGTGAGAAGAGGTTATTTGATATTAGCTCACATGCTGAATGGAGAACCCAAGCCTATGAGAATGCCAAATTGTTCAAAGAAAAAGTTAAAATATGGCATGACAAAAGGATACAAAAGCGTGAGTTTAACGTAGGTGATTATGTGTTGCTATTCAACTCTCGTTTAAGATTTTTTGCAAGAAAACTTCTCTCTAAATGGGAAGGTCCTTACGTTATCGAGGAGGTCTATCGTTCCGGTGCCATAAAAATCAACAACTTCGAAGGCACAAGTCCGAGGTTGGTGAACGGTCAAAGAATCAAACATTATATCTCAGGTAATCCTATCAATGTTGAAACTAATATTATTGAGACCGTAACCCCGGAGGAATACATAAGGGACACTTTCCAGAATGTTTGAGACTCCGAAAAGGAATAGGTATGTGGTATGGTAAATAAACCGACTCCAAAACTATTCTAATGGCAATTTTTCTCCGATTTGAAATATTTAAGAATTTTGGAAATCAAGAAGTAATCCGGGAAGGACACGAGGCCTCCACGAGGGTGGAGGGCGCGCCCACCCTTACTGGACGCGCCCCCCTGTCTCGTGGGCACCTCGTGTACCTCCCGGACTCCGTTTTCTTGCACGTTACGCATTTTGGTCGGTCAAAATTCATTATATAATCTCCCGAAGGTTTTGACCACTATATCACGCAAATATTCTCTGTTTTCGTTTTGAGCTATTTCTGTCGCAGATTTAGAGCAAGATGTCTTCTCAAGAGTCAGTCGGGGAGAGCCGGGTGTCTCACCCGACGCCAGGACCAGGAGAAAACAGCGATGCCTATCACTTTGGGCCATCAACAGAGGATGAGATGGAGTCCGACTTGAAAAGGATAGATTCCATGGAGGAGGATCAGGAAGTTACCTCCCGTTTCCAAGCAGGATTCATGATGGGGGAACTATAGAGCTCAGCTATCCCAAACTCGGTCATCCCTTCCAATGTTAAATTTCTTTCTTATGAAAATATGAAAAAGAGTGTCACTTGTTCTCCAGAAGCTATGCAGCATCCTTGGGTAAAAGGAGCTTTAGCCGTCACAAGCAAGCTTCGTAAGGAAAATATGGACCTCAAGCAACAAGTTAATAAGCTCGAGGAGGAGAATCGTATCCTGAGGGGCGTCATCGCCAAGAAGATCACAACACCAACTATGAAGAAGGAGACATAATTACATGGGTATGTGCACTCCCCTTGGCAACTGCAAAGCTTGGGGGAGGTGCCCCGGTATCGTATCACCATCACACTCCTTCTTTACCGTTTTACTTAGTTCGATCCTTTTAGTAATATCTTGATCTAGAAGATTAAAGCTTTGGTATGAAGTAGTTTTTAATTTTGCTTTGTGATCTCTTTATGTAATCGAGTTCGTGAGCTATCTATAATAAAGATTAGTGTTGAGTCAAGAGCTTTGCTTTCTTACTATGATCTTAGGAAAATAGAAAGAATAAAAAGAGTAAAAGAGTTCATATTGATCTTATGGATAGTAATGACTTCACATATAAAGAGTATGAGGCATAAAAGTTGTTCATAGTTGACAAACATAGTTTTGGTCATTGTTGCAATTAATAGGAAGTAATTAGGAAAGAGAGGTTTTCACATATAAATATACTATCTTGGACATCTTTTATGATTGTGAGCACTCATTAAGTATGACATGCTAAAGAGTTGATGTTGGACAAGGAAGACAACGTAATGGTTTATGTTTTCTCACATCTCAGTTAAAGTATATTGTCATGGATCTTCCGAACATGTTGATCTTGCCTTTCCCTCTCATGCTAGCCAAATTCCTTGCACCAAGTAGAGATACTACTTGTGCCTCCAAATATCCTTAAACCCAGTTTTGCCATGAGAGTCCACCATACCTACCTATGGATTGAGTAAGATCCTTCAAGCAAGTTGTCATGTTGCAAGCAATAAAAATTGCTCTCTAAATATGTATGACTTATTAGTGCGGAGAAAATAAGCTTTATACGATCATGTGATATGGAAGTAATAAAAGCGATGAACTGCATAATAAAGGTTCATATCACAAGTGGCAATATAAAGTGACGTTCTTTTGCATTAAGATTTTGTGCATCCAACCCTAAAAGCACATGAGAATCTCTGCTTCCTTCTGCGAAGGGCCTATCTTTTACTTTATGTCTTTACATTATGCAAGAGTCAAGGTGATCCTCACCTTTCCCTTTTTCCTTTTATCCTTTGGCAAGCACCTCATGTTGGAAAGATCCTGATATATATATCCAATTGGATGTAAGTTAGCATGAACTATTATTGTTGACATCACCCAAAGGTGAATACGTTGGGAGGCAACATTATAAGCCCCTATCTTTCTCAGTGTCCGATTGAAACTCCATAACCATAAGTATTGCGTGAGTGTTAGCAATTGTAGAAGACTATATGATAGTTGAGTATGTGGACTTGCTGAAAGGCTCTATTCTTGACTCTTTCCGATGTTATGATAAATTGCAATTGCTTCAATGACTAAGATTATAGTTTGTTAGTTCCCAATGAAGTTTCTGAACCATACTTGACATTGTGAATTGATTGTTACTTGAGCATGAGAAATCATATGAGAAAATCTATATATGTTGCTGTTATAAGAATGATCTTGATGCCCTCATGTCCGTATTTTATTTTTATCAACACCTCTATCTCTAAACATGTGGACATATTTTTCGATTTCGGCTTCCGCTTGAGGACAAGCGAGGTCTAAGCTTGGGGGAGTTGATACGTCCATTTTGCATCATGCTTTTATATCAATATTTATTGCATTATGGGCTGTTATTACACGTTATGTCACAATACTTATGGCTATTCTCTCTTATTTTGCAAGGTTTATCATGAAGAGGGAGAATGCCGACAGCTGGAATTCTGGCTGGAAAAGGAGCAAAATATTGGAAACCTATTCTGCACAGCTCCAAAAATACTGAAACTCCACGGAAGTCACTTTTGGAATTAATAAGAATTATTGAGCGAAGAAAATACCAGAGGGGGCCCACACCCTGGCCAGGAGGGTGGGGGCACGCCCACCCCTACTAGGCGCGCCCCTGTCTCCTGGGCCCCCTGTTGGCCCTCCGGTGCCCATCTTCTACTATATGAAGGCTTTTACCTTGGAAAAAATCATAAGCAAGCTTACGGGATGAAACTCCGCCGCCACGAGGCGGAACCTTGGCCGAACAAATCTAGGGCTCCGACGGAGCTGTTCTGTCAGGGAAACTACCCTCCGGGAGGGGGAAATCATCACCATCGTCATCACCAACGATCCTCTCATCGGGAGGGAGTCAATCTCCATCAACATCTTCACCAGCACCATCTCCTCTCAAAACCCTAGTTCATCTCTTGTATCCAATCTTGTATCAAAACCACAAATTGGTACCTGTGGGTTGCTAGTAGTGTTGATTACTCCTTGTAGTTGATGCTAATTGGTTTACTTGGTGGAAGATCATATGTTCAGATCCTTAATGCATATTAATACTCCTCGGATTATGAAAATGAATATGCTTTGTGAGTAGTTACGTTTGTTCCTGAGGACATGGGTGAAGTCTTTCTATTAGTAGTCATGTGAATTTGGTATTCGTTTGATATTTTGATGAGATGTATGTTGTCTCTCCTCTAGTGGTGTTATGTGCATGTCGACTACATGACACTTCACCATTATTTGGGCCTAGAGGAAGGCATTGGGATGTAATAAGTAGATGATGGGTTGCTAGAGTGACAGAAGCTTAAATCCTAGTTTATGCGTTGCTTCGTAAGGGGCTGATTTGGATCCATTAGTTTCATGCTATGGTTAGGTTTACCTTAATACTTCTTTTGTAGTTGCGGATGCTTGCAATAGGGGTTAATCATAAGTGGGATGCTTGTCCAAGAAAGGGAAGTATCCAAGCACCGGTCCACCCACATATCAAATTATCAAAGTACCGAATGCGAATCATATGAGCGTGATGAAAACT
The DNA here is from genome assembly GCF_018294505.1 of Triticum aestivum. NCBI lineage: Eukaryota > Viridiplantae > Streptophyta > Magnoliopsida > Poales > Poaceae > Triticum > Triticum aestivum. Next base: position 116,890,077 of record NC_057813.1, read on the forward strand.
AGCTTGACGATAATTCCCATGTGTCCTCGGGAGCGCTTTTCTCATTATAAGAAATTGTCCAGGCTTGTCCTTTGCTACAAAAAGGATTGGGCCACCTTGTTGCACTTTATTTACTTTAATTGCTTGTTACCCGTTACAAATTATCTTATCACAAAACTATCTGTTATCTACAATTTCAGTGCTTGCAGAGAATACCTTACTGAAAACCGCTTGTCATTTCCTTCTGCTCCTCGTTGGGTTCGACACTCTTAGTTATCGAATGGACTACGATAGATCCCCTATACTTGTGGGTCATCAGCATCGCATCCCCAAACTTTAAGAAACAATAGCTTAGGTTTGCTACCAAACCACAGTTCATATGGTGTCATCTCAACGGACTTTTACAGTGCCATGTTTAAAGTGAATGCAGCTGTCTCTAATGCATAACCCCAAAACGATAGTGGTAAATCGGTAAGAGACATCATAGATCACACCATATCCAATAAAGTGCGGTTACAACATTCAGACACACAATTACGTTGTGGTGTTCCGGGTGGCGTGAGTTGTGAAACTATTCCACATTGTTTAAAATGAAGACCAAACTCGTAACTCAAATATTCTCCTCCACGATCAGATCGTAGAAGTTTATTTTGTTGTTACGATGATTCTCCACTTCACTCTGAAATTCTTTGAACTTTTCAAATGTTTTAGACTTGTGTTTCATTAAGTAGATATACCCATATCTGCTCAAATCATCTGTGAAGTTTAGAAAATAACGATACCCGCCGCGTGCTTCAACACTTATTGGACCGCATACATCGATATGTATTATTTCCAATAAGTCATTGGCTCGCTCCATTGTTCCGGAGAATGGAGTTTTAGTCATCTTGCCCATGAGGCATGGTTCACAAGTATCAAATGATTCATAATCAAGTGATTCCAAAAACCCATCGGCATGGAGTTTCTTCATGCACTTTACACCAATATGACCTAAATAGCAGTGCCACAAGTATGTTACACTATCATTACCAACCTTGCATCTTTTGGCATCAATATTATGAATATGTGTATCACTACGATCGAGACTCAATAAACCATTAACATTGGGTGTATGACCATAGAAGATTTTATTGATGTAAACAGAATAACAATTATTCTGTGTCTTAAATGAATAATTGTATTGCAATAAACATAATCTACTCATATTCATGCTTAACGCACACACCAAATAACATTTATTTAGGTTCAACACTAATCCCGAAAGTATAGGGAGTGTGAGATGATGATCATATCAATCTTGGAACCACTTCCAACACACATCGTGACTTCACCCTCAACTAGTCTCTATTTATTGTGCAACTCCTGTTTCGAGTTACTAATCTTAGCAACCGAACAAGTATCAAATATTCAGGGGCTACTACGAGCACTAGTAAGGTACACATCAATAACATGTATATCAAATATACCTTTGTTCACTTTGCCATCCTTCTTATCCGCCGAATATTTCGGGTAGTTCCGCTTCCAGTGACCATTTCCTTTGAAGTAGAAGCACTCAGTTTTAGGCTTAGGTCTAGCTTTGGGCTTTTTTCACGGGAGTGACAACTTGCTTGCCATTCTTCTTGAAGTTCTATTTCTTTCCCTTTGCCCTTTTCTTGAAACTAGTGGTCTTGTTTAATCATCAACACTTGATGCTTTTTCTTGATTTCTACCTTCGTTGATTTCAGCATCACGAAGAGCTCGAGTATCGATTTCGTCATCCCTTGCATATTATAGTTCATCACGAAGTTCCAGTAACTTGATGATGGTGACTAGAGAACTTTGTCAATCACTATGCTATCTGGAAGGTTAACACTACTAGGAAAAGGGCTATAGATGATATGGCCACTAATGGTGCACCAGGCATGTGGTGCGCCATTACTATATACTAATGGCGCACCTTGTTCTGGTGCGCCATTAGTAATATATTACTAATGGCGCACCTTGTGCCTCGTGCGCCATTAGTAGTTTTGAAAAAAAATTGTTACTGATGGCGCACCGTTGTATAGTGTGCCATTACTAGTGGACATAGTAATGGCGCACCAAAGTCAACGTGCGCCATTAGTAGTTTAAAAAAATGTTAGTAATGCCGAGCCCCACCTCCCCTTGCCCCGTCGCACCCTCCCCTCGCCGCCCCCTTGCCCCACCTCCCCTCGCCCCGACGCGCCCACCCCGCCTGCCCCTGTCGTCCACCGTCGCCGACGACCCACCGCACCATCCCCCGCTCCACTGGCCGCCGC
>NC_057813.1:116892690-116896622 GCF_018294505.1 Triticum aestivum
TTTTCATATTCATATATATTTTCAAATAACAAATTTTGAACATATTTTTAAAAAAATTATTACTGTTTTTATAAAAAAAATTACTGTTATGATTTAAACAAGTTTGAACATATTTAAACACAAATAAATATCAAACAGCATTTAAAATGCATAAAACAAATATTGGGGAGCCTGGGAATCAAACCTAGGACCTCTTGCGTGTGTGCTACATGCTGACCAGTCGGGCTAGTGGGCGGGTTCTGATGTGGATTGGGTTAGGTGGAATATAACCTGAGTGCTCGAACTGTAAAAAAAACATTCTAATGGCGCACCTCTGCGGGGTGCGCCATTAGTAAGCTTCCCCCAGTCCACCTATTCCCCTCCCTCGCTAGATCCCCACTCGACCTAACTTTGCCCCCTCTGCCCCAACCATACGCCGCCGCCGCGCCTGCACGCTCCCGTGCAGCCGTCCCCCGCCGCACCCGACCACCACCGCCCCCAACGCCCCATCCCCGAGCAGAGCGCCGCCTCCCTCGCCGTCCCCCCTCCGCCCGTGCCCGCGCCCTCGACGTCCTCCCGCCCAAGCCTCGAGGGCACCCGCGTGGAATGGATCGGGCGAGACACAGAGACATGCGAGTGGAGGAGCCCGCCGCGTGTCACCGGAGCTTCAACGCCCAGCCGATGCTGGAGCTTCAACGCCGGCGTCTTCCTCCATTCCTCCATCCCCTCCCCAGGTGATTCGTCCCTTCTCCTCCACCCCTCCCCTGCAAACCCTAGGGCCATGGCGGCAGGATTCTTGCTCCTCTGTTCTACACGCATGGCTAGTTTAGATTGTTCTGCTGTTCACCCGTGTGTGCTAGTTTAGATTGTTCTGCTGTTCCTGGTTTAGGGTCTCAATTGAATCAAAGTTAGACCTAATTGGGGTGTTATAGTTGGTCAATCTTAATGTAAGTGAAATCATATCAGCTACTCTGAGTTTTTGATGAATCATTTTAAGAGTAGTTTACTCTGACTTGGGAGGTTTAATTCAGAACTAGACAGAACATTTAATAATAATGATTTGTTCCAGATTGCAACCAATGCAAGCTTAACATATTGCACTTGTTTTCCTGGACTTTTGTGTTTCAAACTGCAACCAAGTATTTACAACATGCATAATGCATCATAAACCAAACTCTGGAGTATGTGTACCTATCATGCATGATCAATGATAGCACTGCATCTGCCTGCCTGTCGGAGATCAAGGTTAGTTTGAACAATGAAGATGCAGATTTGAGGGGCAGGGTGTTGAGAGGGTACATTACCAACCAGTGGAGCACGATTCTTAATGCATTTTCCTCAACATACATATATATATATGCATACTGAGGAGGTAGTGAGGTTTCAGTAACAACTAAAGAGAATCAACACTTGTCTAGCCGAAAGTTTGATGATCATTTTTGTCTGCTGCAACCAAGTTGCTAGAATAGAAAGCTGCTGGCCTGCTCGATGTTCAGACTAGCTAAGATCATTTGTTTGGACACACACCAGAAATGGCGCCCCTCAGTTTGTAACAGGAGAAAACATCGAGATGGCGATGTAGGTCTACAACAAGTAACAGAAAGAGCCAAGAGAGAGAACCTTATACACTATTTCTGTTGATCTGTTTATAAAATCCATTATACACTGGTTTATGAATCCATTGTAAGTTGTTGGAACACACTATTGACATGGTGGAAGTAGTAATAGTCGCTTGATCTGTTTCATCCCTGTATATATCATGCTCACTAAACATATTATAGTGAAAATTTAGTTTGATGCCATCAAATTCATTGAGTAAGACTCTTGGCATTCTTGGAGATCTGCTAGTTTTTGGAAGTTTTTCTTGCTACAGTTAACTGAAAATGTTCAGTGTTCCAATTAAGTCAATTTGCTGTTAATTGCTCTGTAATACTCAACCCGGTTTATGCAAAATGAAGATCAACCATGTTTGTGTAATAGATCAAATTGCTTGCTGAAATAGTAGCTTGCTTGCTGAAATTGTAGCACTGGATTTAGGCATGTTGCTTGTTGAAATTGTAGCAGCAACAACAACTATGGCTGAATGATGAACAGGTTATAGTGGTCAGATTAGTTCAGCAACAACAACTATTTTCAGTTTGTCTTATGGGTCATTAAAAAATGTTTTATTGGATCATTCTTGCTGACAACTCCTTGTGGTCAAACTCCTTGCTGACAACTGCTGTACTTGTGAGATTCTTGTCCTTGAATCAAACTCCTTGCTGACAAGCACTTATTTCTTGTGCTTGTTGTCCAACTTACTTTCATGCATATAGAGTGGTTATTTTCATGCATGTTTTATGATCTGTTGTAAGGGTACTAATTGGTCTCTTCTGCTGCTTATCAGAGATGGGGGGAAGCAGCCACTGCCGCTCTGCGACACCGCAGTACGAGTTGGATGCTTCCGAGTTCTTCAGTATCATACTTGGGACTTCAGTATCATCCATGACGCAGGTATATAAAATGAGAGATCTCCCCTTCACCCATCTCATTATGATATCTGTTGTTTGCTACATCACTCATTGTCCCAAACTACAGAGGCTGCCTGACAGTTTTATGAACATGCTGGGTGAAGATCCGCCAAATAATGTGAAGCTGCGACAGGCCGGCAACGGGTTTTGCAGGTAGTGGGATGTGGAGTTGGTGATCAAGGAGGGCCACATGTACTTGTCTCGTGGGTGGGAGAAGTTCTACCATGCCTACGACCTACGGCTGGGGTACTTCCTTCTCTTCAGGTACGATGAGATGCCACCATGCTCATCGTGAAGGTGTTCAACGCGTCTATGTGTCGCATGCGCTACGCTGACGATGATGATGCCGGTACGTTCTGCCTCTTCTTATTCCTCTACATTTGGCTTTGTCTCACATTGATTGTTAATGGTCATTGTTGCATTTGGACAGGTAATGGGAGCAGCAGCAGCGACACTGGCTACAGCCAAAGCAGCAGCAACTATGGCTGTAGCAAAAGCAACACCGATTCTGGCTTTAGCGAAAGCAGCAGCGATTCTGGCAGCAGCATAGACAACAAGAAGGATGATCCGGACTGGAGTGCGGGAGAAGAGGAGCAGAGTGGGGATGAGGAGCTGTAGGATGACGATGGGCATCAGGCTAAGGATGACCTAGTGCTGGTGGTGGCTGACTAAGGGCAAGAGATGGTGGTGGCTGACCATGGGCAAGAGATGGTGGTGGCTGACCATGGGCAAGAGATGGAGGTGGCTGAGGATGACCTAGCGATGGTCGTGCTCGTCCTGCCTGAAGGTGGCCTCACGATGGTGGTGGTGCCTGACAATGACCACGCACCGGTGGTGGCGCCGGTGATCCCATAGCTCGGCGACATGACCACGCCTATTGTGGTAGAAGACTACATCCCACTGCCTCCACTGCCTCCACCGCCTTGCCGCTCTTGGCGCATCAGGCTGAGGAAGGAGAAGGAGAAGAACAATGCATGAGAACTGAACTTTGTCAGGTATGTCAGATCTCCAAAATGATATATATATACTTAGTTACATATGTTATCTCTAATATGCTTAGTTTCCTATAGGTTAGCTTCATTTTACATAAGTTGGCTCTAATATGCTAACTTAGAGCTTATATGCTTAGTTTCCTATAGGTTAGCTCCAAAATAACTTATGTTAGCACAAAATGATCAAGTTTACATAATAAGCTTATAGTCTTTTTCTTATTCTTCTTCTTTTCCAAAATGACATTGGTTAGCTTCATTTTACCTAAGTTGGCTCTAATATACTAACTTAGAGCTTATATGCTTAGTTTCCTATAGGTTAGCTCCAAAATAACTTATGCTAGCACAAAATGATCAAGTTTACATAATAAGCTTATAGTCTTCTTCTTATTCTTCTTTTCCAAAATGACATAGGTTAGCTTCATTTTACCTAAGTTGGCTCTAATATGCTAAC
>NC_057813.1:116897011-116909414 GCF_018294505.1 Triticum aestivum
TTCTTCTTCTTTTCCAAAATGACATAGGTTAGCTTCATTTTACCTAAGTTGGCTCTAATATGTTAACTTACAGCTTATATGCTTAGTTTCCTATAGGTTAGCTCCAAAATTACTTATGTTAGCACAAAATGATCAAGTTTACATAATAAGCTTATAGTCTTCTTCTTATTCTTCTTCTTTTCCAAAATTCTTCTTATTCTTCTTCTAGTGTTCTTCTTCTTCTAGTATTCTTCTAGTCTTCTTCTTCTTCTTCTTTTTCTAACTTCTTGTTTATCATTTTGCAAATTTGATTTAATTCACGAAAGCTTGCATGGATGGAGTGCTTCTTTTCCATTTGTGTTTTTATTTTGTATCAATGTGAAACTTTTGTGAATTGATGGATAACGGTGTTGGATGAACAATGTGAAACTTTTGTAATATGTAACAATGGAACTATGTGTTGGCTATGTATGTATATATGATGGAACTTGTGTGTTGGCTATGATTGTTATATGGATGCTTGTTGTATATATATGTGTTGGATATCTCATATGTGAAATAGTGACCTGAGATTAAGAAAAAACAAAAAAAATAAAAAAATTGTTACTAATGGCGCACTACCATGTGGTGCGCCATTAGTATAGGAGACCCTAGTGGCACACTGTGGGCAAAACTAATGGCGCACTGCATGGTGCGCCATTAGTATACCAGATACTAATGGCGCACCAGTGGTGCGCCATTAGTAAAAAATTCTAGTGGCGTGATACTAATGGCGCACCAGTAGTGCGCCATTAGTAGGCAAAACCAGTGCGCCATTAGTAGGCCTTTTCCTAGTAGTGTAACTCCCAATTGATTCAAGCGATTGTAGTACCCAGACATTTTGAGCACATGTTCACTAGCTGTGCTATTATCCTCCATCTTTTAGGCGAGGTACTTGTCAAAGGTCTCATACCTCTCGACACGGGCATGAATCTGAAATAGCAATTTCAGCTCTTGGAACATCTCATATGCTCCGTGGCGTTCAAAATGTCTTTGAAGCCCCGATTCTAAGCCTTAAAGCATGGTGCACATAAACTATCAAGTAGTCATCATATTGAGCTAGCCAAATGTTCATAACGTCTACGTCTACTACATCAATAGGTCTATCACCTAGCGGTGCATCAAGGACATAATTCTTTTGTGCAGCAATGAGGATAAACCTCAGATCATGGACCCAGTCTGCATTATTGCTACTATCATCTTTCAATTTAGTTTTGTAGGACCTTGAAGTATGTCTAGAGGGGGGGTGATTAGACTACTTGACCAATTAAAAACGTAGCCTTTTCCCAATTTTAGAGTTTGGCAGATTTTAGCTATCTTAGGACAAGTTAAGCAATCATCACAAAATTCAAGCAAGCATGAAAAGAGTATATGAGCAGCGGAAATTAAAGCATGCAACTTGCAAGAAAGTAAAGGGAAGGGTTTGGAGGATTCAAACGCAATTGGAGACACGGATGTTTTTGGCGTGGTTCCGATAGGTGGTGCTATCATACATCCACGTTGATGGAGACTTCAACCCACGAAGGGTAACAGTTGCGCGAGTCCATGGAGGGCTCCACCCACGAATGGTCCACGAAGAAGCAACCTTTTCTATCCCACCATGGCCGTCACCCACGAAGGACTTGCCTCACTAGCGGTAGATCTTCATGAAGTAGGCGATCTCCTTCCCCTTACAAACTCCTTGGTTCAACTCCACAATCTTGTCGGAGGCTCCCAAGTGACACCTAGCCAATCTAGGAGACATCACTCTCCAAGAAGTAACAAATGGTGTGTTGATGATGAACTTCTTGCTCTTGTGCTTCAAATGATAGTCTCCCCAACACTCAACTCTCTCTCATAGGTTTTGGATCTGGTGGAAAGAAGATTTGAGTGGAAAGCAACTTCGGGAAGGCTAGAGATCAAGATTCATATGGTAGGAATGGAATATCTTGGCCTCAACACATGAGTAGGTGATTCTCTCTCAGAAATGGTAAGTTGGAAGTGTAGGTTTGTTCTGATGGCTCTCTCCACGAATGAAGAGGAGGTGGAGGGGTATATATAGCCTCCACACAAAATCTAACCGTTACACACAATTTACCAAACTCGATGGGACCGATTCAACAGACTCGGTCGGACCGATTTAGTAAACCTAGTGACCGTTAGGATTTTCGGTGGGTCCAACATGCAACTCGGTAGGACCGATATGGTTAGGGCTAGGGCATAACGTAATCTCGGTGAGACCGATTACACAAACTCGGTGAGACCGATTTTGGTAATAAGCTTTCCATAGAGTTAGTCAGGTAAACTCGGTGGGACCAATTTGCTCATTTCGGTGAGACCGAAATGTTACAAAAGGGAAACAGAGAGTTTACATTGCAATCTTGGTGGGACCGATCGCTCACTTCGGTTAGACCGAAACGTTATGAAGGGAAACAGAGAGATTACAATCCCATCTCGGTGAGACCGAGATCCCTATCAGTAGGACCGATTTGCCTAGGGTTTGTGGCAGTGGCTATGACATTTGAACTCGGTGGCGCCGAATAGAAAGAATCGGTGTGACCGATTTTGACTTTGGGGTTAGGTCATATGAGGATGTGAGAAAGTAGTTGAGGGTATTTGGAGCATATCACTAAGCACTTGAAGCATGAGGCTCATTAAGCAACACCTCATCCCTCCTTGATGGTATTGGCTTTTACTATAGACTCAATGTGATCTTGGATCACTAAAATGTAAAATGAAGAGTCTTGAGCTTTTGAGCTTGAGCCAATCCTTTGTCCTTGATATTTTGAGGGATCCACTTTCATCATCCATGCCATGCCATTCATTGAGCTTTCCTGAAATAATAGTCTTGGAATAGCATTAGCTCAATGAGCTATATGTTGTTATGAATTACCAAAACCACCTAGGTATAGTTGCACTTTCAATCTCCCCCTTTTTGGTAATTGATGACAACATATAGATCAAAGCTTCGACAAATGATAATAAGATTGAAAAACATCGTCGCTTTGAGAAGTATGTGATAAGCAAGAGCTCCCCCTAAATTTGTGCATAGTTTTAAGATTTGCTTTGGACTGCAAATGCACAAGGAATTAGGCTCATGGGTTACTCTTCCCTGTCACATACATCTTGGTGGAGCGCTCAAAATGATAAAGATTGAATACATGCACTCATCACCAAGCAAAGTGAATGATCACATAAGGGTAGGTAAGAAAATGTCATCAAACATGCATAAGTGTAGCTTATGATCAAACACATGATCATCAATGTCTCACAGAAAACAGCATAGTATCTCAAGCAATCAAAAGCAAACAAAGTTTAACCACCAAAGTAAGAGAGAACAAAAGCAACACTCTCTCTCTCTCGAAGCTATGATCTATACATTTTTCTCCCCCTTTGGCAACAAGTTACCAAAAAGTTCATAGAAAATGCATAGTGCTAGATCGACTCTCAGGCTTGATCTTCAGGTGGTGGTGTAGAGATGGCTCCTTGGACGAAGGCTTCAGTTGAAGTGGATGGAGATGGAGGAGTTGGTGCTGGAGCTGGTTGCACTGGAGCTGTGGGAGCTGTAGCTGGTGCAGATGACGTGGCTCTGGTGTCTGTCACAGGCACTGCACCTGACCTCTGAGCTCTAGGTACTCTGGCAAATACATTAGTGGTAGTCTTGCCCTTCCTCTCCTACATGTCATCCTGTAGCTGCTCCACAACTGACTGAATCTCAGTTACTTTGACATCTAGATCATAGAATTTTTGTTCCATGATTCTTTCCAAGCTCTCCTGATTCTGAGTTAGGGTGGCCAATCCCTTCTCAATCCTCAGAGTTGATGCTATCAAGTAACCAAGCTTCTCCTACTTGTTCTTCAAAAAGTACTCAGATGCCTCCTCTTGTGTTGGCATCTTGGCAGCCTTCTCTCTCTTTGCTTTCTCCTTCTTCTCTTGAGCTTGCTCTGATGATGGTTCATTCTCATTCATGAGAACCTGATTGTCCTCAAAGTCTGGATAGAGAGCAAAATGTTCCTTATCCAACAGATATTTTCCTGTGCCCATCTTTGAGTTAATCAACTCCTGAATCTGAGGGGCATATCCACAACTTCTCTTTTGGTCTGCTGCAGTCCTCTTAATGGTCTCAACCATAAGGCTCATGACCTTGAATTTCTGTGGCACATCAAACAAATGCAGCATGTTGATAGCATGCCCTCTAATCATGTTGTGGTCACCTGACTTGGGCAATAGAGTGTGCCTTAGGATCCAGTTGATTGTTGGCAGCCGTGATAGAAGAAAGTGGACTAACCCAAACTTATGTTTCTCAATAGCTTTGTCTGGGATCTCCTTGTACATATGTGCCATGGAATTGTGGTCCATCTTCTTCTTCGCATAGACATCCAAGTCATCTTCACTCTCCTTTGGGGCATTGATCAGTTTTGCCCATTCCTCAATGGTTGACTGGTACCTTGTGCCTTCAGACATCCAAACTATCCCCCCATCTGGATAGAAGTGTGATGTGGAGTAGAATTGCATAATGAGTTCATTCTAGTTGGTGAGCTTTAGCCCAACAAAATCTGCAACTCCACAAGCAACAAAACTGTCTTGCACTCTAGGATAGTGTTCTTTGCTGAGGCATACTTCTTTTTGAGTACTACCTTCTTGGAGGTAGCCTCATCTTCTTCTGCCAAATAATCCTCATCCTCAGATTCTGAGGTTCTCTTCTTCCTTGTCCTGGTGGCAGCTTTAGGCAGATTGCTTGGGGTGCTTCTGCTGCCTTCATCTGAAGTGCTAGAGGGACTAGTGCCCTCACTCATGTGATTGTGCTCTTCTGACTTGTTCTGACTATCACTTTGGTGTGACATGCGGCAGATCACTGACTGCTGACCCTGTGAATAGTTATAGATGAGATAGAATGGATGAGCATCACAAAATGCAGAGATTTTTGCAAAAGAATGATTCAAAAATTCAGTTTTAGTTTTCCACAGAAAGCATTTCGGATCAACCGATTTTCAAACTCGGTGATACCGAAGCAGTTTTGGAACCTAAACTGGTGAACTCGGTTGGACCGAGTCACAGTTCGGTGGCACCGAGACTGCTAGGGTTTCACAAAGTCCTAAAATCGGTCACACCGATTAGCAATTCTCGGTCAGACCGAGAGTTACTAGTGCAATGGCATTAGCCAGATCAGTGGGACCGGGTTTTTCAACTCGGTGGGTCCGAGATGGTTTCTGCGGAAACCTAACCCTAAATTTTCAGATCCCATCTAATCTAAGGATTGTATTGACTGGATAGGAGTGTTTCAATCGTGGCAAGAATCATTATGAACACAATGTGCTAGGAATTGGACAAGGATAGCACTGATCGAGTCCATACCCTAGCGTGGCGATGAACTCGCTACGGCGGCAACGGCGGGGGTGAATTTCGTTGACGGCGGCGGAGACCAGTGACAGGAGACGGCTGGCGACGAGGAGACGACCCGGAGACCCTGGTGGCAGAGCGAGCTATTGCGCGGGCGAAGAGGTTCGGAGAAATTTCCAAATTTTGCCCGTGAGTATATATAGCCCGACCCTGTCGGTGTGACCGAGTGGAACAACTCGGTGGCACCGAGATGCATAACTGCGTACAGTTACAACAACTCGGTGTGACCGAAAAGTTCAAATCAGCTGCACCGAGATTGAAAACCTAGATCGACTTAGTGATCTCGGTAGGAACGAAATGGAGGAATCGGTCAGACCGAGAATCACAAAGAAGTTTTGGAAGTTTAAGTCTATGACGAATCGGGGACTCCGAGTGGTCCTCACTCAGAGTGGTTCGAATCTGACTTGATCAAATTTTGTGATGTAGCATGAATAGAGTTTGAGACGAGAAAAGCATAGATAGCTAGAGAAGGTTCTTAGGCATTCTTGTCCATCCACTTGGCAAAAAGAAAAAGAAGCCAATCAATCAAAACAACAAGTGGATGTCCTCGAATGAGTAAAATATGCACCAACATGCTCACACAATAAGATGGCAAATGAAATATCTGGCAAAGCATGCACAACCAATTCTATCATCTATCAAACAATTGGCGATGACTAGGTCATCTATATATGAGTATATTGACTTAGGTGTCAAATGAGAACATTTGATCATAGGTCATACTCATCGTTTAAGCTCAAGTGGGGTTACCACTTTTACATAATGCATTGATGTGTTCACACCATTAGAGTTGCTTTGACCCAATTCTTAGAGTTAAGCTCCCCCTAGATGTGAGATCCCCTTTTAGAGGGATGAACTAACCTTGGGTTTTGTCGATGATGACTTCATGTAGGTGTTGAAGATGTGGATGCTCAATGTTGATGTAGATCATTTGGAGCAATTTTTTGGAGTGAGTTGCACTTTCAACATACCTACATGGGTTAGTCCCACAAGGAACAAACAATAATATCCATAGACATAGAGTGATGCACACACATGATGATTTCCATGAAATCATTAGGTTACCTTGTCCCTTGCCTTACCAACATGAGGGTTTGTGACTCCTTGAACTAGTGCACGATGTGAAAGTTGATTGCACTTGTCGTTGCCAAAATGATATGAGTGAAGAATGTTGGCGGAGTCACCCTCAAGAACTCTCTAGTTCTTCTTCTTCGGGAGCCACATCATCTTGATGGGAATCCTTGGAGTTGTAGTCGTACTTGATGAAGTAGAACTTGACGTAGTCTTGGGAACCCACTTTACCGAGGCCTTAGGTGCTTCTTCAAATCTATCAATCTCTTCTTGAAGCTTGTCCTTGCCTTTGTTCTTGTGGTCTTATGGTGGAAGATCATCTTGTGCTTGTGTTCCTTTGAAGGAAGTAGGATCATACTTCTCTTGTTGAGGAACAAACTTCATCTTGGGGTATTGATCTTCTTCCCACTCAACTCCATTGGCATTGAACTTTCGTTCAAAACCAACACCTTGATTCTTCCGGTGCCTTCGTTGCTTGCGTACAATTTCCTCGAATTGCTTACTCCCGGCAAGGCTCTTGTAAACACCTTTCTCTATAATTCCCTTCAATAAGTTATTTTCTTGCTCAAGTGTAACTTGGCTAAGAGAATCATTAGTGGAATCAAGAGAACTACTAGAAGCAACAATATTGGATTTGACATTATTATTGTTACTACTAGAGGAAGGATCTTTCCTGTACTTGTTACTAGACTTGACTTGAGGCATGTAAGTAGATAAGAGTAAACGCTTGGCAATGTAAGAAGAACTTTTCTTACGAAGATCATCATTGATTGCCTTTAAGAATTCATGCTCTTGCTCAAGATTTAGCTTTTCAAAGCGTAACTTCTCATGAGCTCTTAAAAGTTCTCGATGATCTTCGAAGATAGTTTCATGAGCTAACTTAAGAGTGTTTAGTTCTTTAGTTAGAAGCTCAATCTTCTCCTTATCATTGTCATTCATTTTATCTTGATTAGCATGATTAATTGACGTTTCATCATAGTATTCATCACTAGAGTTGTCAACAAGTAAATCATCATCCACAAGCAAGTCATCTTCATCACTACTGAAATCAACATACTCGGGATGTGTTACCTTTGGACCTTTGGCCATGAAGCATCTTCCAATTCCTTCATTTGGTGAGTCAAATATGTCGCAGGAGTTGGTTGACACAAGTGCTAGACCGGCAACACCTTCATCTTGAGTATATTCGGAGTCGGAGTGATAGCTTCTCTCGGAGTGATTGTCGGAGTCAGAGCCGGATACCCATTCACCAACATGAGCTTGATGTCTTCGTTTTGTGTAGATCCTTGATGACTTGTCCATCCTTTTCGAATCCTTGCTTCTCCGTGAGGGTCTTCATTCATAACGATCATCTCTACTCCTCCTTTCTCTTGGTGGTGATTCTTCTCTTTTGCTTCTTCTTTTTGGAGAGTCTTCTCTTCTTTGTAGGGTGTCGTACACTCATTGGAATAGTGTCCGGGTCTCCCACAATTGTAGCAATTTCGCTCTCGAGTAGAAGATCTTTTGTCATTGTAGGACCTTGACTTGGAGCTTCTTTCTTTGCTTCTACTCTTGTAGAATTTGTTAAAGTTCTTCACCATTAAGCTCAATTCTTCATTGAAGGTTTGTTTCTCACTTGATGATGTGGGGGCTTCACTTGAGGCTTTGTAAGCACCACTTAACTTGTTGTGAAGTTCCCCCTTATCCTTGAGTGACATCTCATGAGCAACAATTCTTCCGATGACTTCCATTGGCTTGAGATCTTTGTAGTTTGGCATCATTTGGATCAATGTGCACACGGTATCATGCTTTCCATCCAATGCTCTTAGGATCTTCTTGATGATGAATCTGTCGGTCATCTCTTCACTCTCTAAGCCAGCAATCTCATTTGTGATAAGTGCAAGCCTAGAGTACATTTCAGCGACACCTTCACCATCCTTCATTTTGAACTTGTCAACCTGACTTTGGAGCACATCCAAGTTGGATTCCTTGACAGAGTCGGTACCTTCATGCATATCAATCAAGGTATCCCAAATTTCCTTTTCATTCTCAAGACGGCTGATTTTGTTGAATTCTTCGGGGCACAATCCGTTGAAGAGGATATCACAGGCTTGAGCATTGTATTGCAACATCTTCAATTCATCTGCGCTAGCTTCACGGTTTGGTTCTCTCCCATCAAAGAATTCACCTTGCATGCCAATACACACAATAGCCCAAACGGCGGGGTTATGTCCAAGAATATGCATTTTCATCTTATGCTTCCAACTAGCAAAATTAGTACCATCAAAGTAAGGACCTCTACGGTGATAATTTCCCTCAGTAGACGCCATACTCTCCTAGGTTGTGAAACCAAGGCTATGACCACCAAAAGCTATGGAAATCAAAGCAAATGGAGACCAAAGCTCTGATACCACTTGTAGGACCTTGAAGTATGTCTCGAGGGGGGTGATTAGACTACTTGACCAATTAAAAACTTAGCCTTTTCCCAATTTTAGAGTTTGGCAGATTTTAGCTATCTTAGGACAAGTCAAGCAATCATCACAAAATTCAAGCAAGCATGCAAAGAGTATATGAGCAGCGGAAATTAGAGCATGCAACTTGCAAGAAAGTAAAGGGAAGGGTTTGGAGGATTCAAACGCAATTGGAGACACGGATGTTTTTGGCGTGGTTCTGATAGGTGGTGCTATCGTACATCCACGTTGACGGAGACTTCAACCCACGAAGGGTAACGGTTGCGCGAGTCCACGGAGGGCTCCACCCACGAAGGGTCCACGAAGAAGCAACCTTGTCTGTCCCACCATGGCCGTCGCCCATGAAGGACTTGCCTCACTAGCGGTAGATCTTCACGAAGTAGGCGATCTCCTTGCCCTTACAAACTCCTTGGTTCAACTCCACAATCTTGTCGGAGGCTCCCAAGTGACACCTAGCCAATCTAGGAGACACCACTCTCCAAGAAGTAACAAATGGTGCGTTGATGATGAACTCCTTGCTCTTGTGCTTCAAATGATAGTCTCCCCAACACTCAACTCTCTCTCATAGGTTTTGGATCTGGTGGAAAGAAGATTTGAGTGGAAAGAAACTTGGGGAAGGCTAGAGATCAAGATTCATATGGTAGGAATGGAATATCTTGGCCTCAACACATGAGTAGGTGGTTCTCTCTCAGAAATGGTAAGTTGGAAGTGTAGGTTTATTCTGATGGCTCTCTCCACGAATGAAGAGGAGGTGGAGGGGTATATATAGCCTCCACACAAAATCTAACCGTTACACACAATTTACCAAACTCGGTGGGACCGATTCAACAGACTCGGTCGGACCGGTTTAGTAAACCTAGTGACCGTTAGGATTTTCGGTGGGACTGACATGCAACTCGGTAGGACCGATATGGTTAGGGTTAGGGCATAACATAATCTCGGTGAGACGGATTACACAAACTCGGTGAGACCGATTTTGGTAATAAGCTTTCTAGAGAGTTAGTGAGGTAAACTCGGTGGGACCAATTTGCTCTTTTCGGTGAGACCAAAATGTTACAAAAGGGAAACAGAGAGTTTACATTGCAATCTCGGTGGGACCGATCGCTCACTTCAGTTAGACTGAAACTTTACGAAGGGAAACAGAGAGATTACAATCCCATCTCAGTGAGACCGAGATCCCTATCGGTAGGACCAATTTGCCTAGGGTTTGTGGCAGTGGTTATGACATTTGAACTCGGTGGCGCCGGATAGAAAGAATCGGTGTGACCGATTTTGACTTTGGGTTTAGGTCATATGAGGATGTGAGAAAGTAGTTGAGGGTATTTGGAGCATATCACTAAGCACTTGAAGCAAAAGGCTCATTAAGCAACACCTCATCCCTCCTTGATAGTATTGGCTTTTCCTATAGACTCAATGTGATCTTGGATCACTAAAATGTAAAATGAAGAGTCTTGAGCTTTTGAGCTTGAGCCAATCCTTTGTCCTTGATATTTTGAGGGATCCACTTTCATCATCCATGCCATGCCATTCATTGAGCTTTCCTGAAATAATAGTCTTGGAATAGCATTAGCTCAATGAGCTATATGTTGTTATGAATTACCAAAACCACCTAGGGATAGTTGCACTTTCAAGTTTTCTCTAGGAACATATCAAAAAACATAGGGGAGCTACACTGCGAGCTATTGATCTACAACATAATTTGCATCCCTCAAGTCATCTAAATGATACGTGATCCAAATCAACTAAACCATGTCCGATCATCATATGAGATGGAGTAGTCATCAATGGTGAACATATCTATGTTGATCATATCCACTGATTCACGTTCGACCTTTCGGTCTCCAGTGTTCCGAGGCCATATCTGTATATGCTAGGATCGTCAAGTTTAACCCGAGTATTCCGCATGTGCAAAACTGGCTTGCACCCGTTGTATTTGAACATAGAGCCTATCACACTCGATCATCACGTGGTGTCTCAGCACGAAGAACTTTCGCAACGGTGCATACTCGGGGAGAACACTTATATCTTAAAATTTTAGTGAGGGATCATCTTATAATGCTACCGCCGTACTAAGAAAAATAAAATGCATAAAAGATAAACATCACATGCAATCAAAATATGTGACATAATATGGCCATCATCATCTAGTGCTTTCGATCTCCATCATCGAAGCAACGTCATGATCTCCATCGTCACTGGCTTGACACCTTGATCTCCATCGTAGGGTCGTGGTTGTCTCGCCAACCATTGCTTCTATGACTATCGCTACCGCTTGGTGATAAAGTAAAGAAATTACATAGCGCTTGTATTTCATACAATAAAGCGACAACCATATGGCGCCTGCCACTTGCCGATAACTTCTACAAAACATGATCATCACATACAACAATCTTTATATCACATCATGTCTTGACCATATCACATCACAACATGCCCTGCAAAAACAAGTTGGACACCCTCTACTTTGTTTGTTACAAGTTTTACGTGGCTGCTACAGGCTGCTAGCTTGAACCGAACAAACCTACGGCACAAAAACCACAACGGTGATTTATCAAGTTTGTTGTTTTAACCTTCACAAGGATCGGCCACAGTCAAATTTGATTCAACTAAAGTTGGAGAAACAGACACCCACCGGCCACCTTTATGCAAAACTAGTTGCATGTCTACCGGTGGAACCGGTCTCATGAACACGGTCATGTAAGGTTGGTCCGGGCCGCTTCATCCAACAATACTGCTGAATCAAAATAAGACATTGGTGGTAAGCAGTATGACGATCACTGCCCACAACTCTTTGTGTTCTACTCGTGCATATCATCTACGCATAGACCTGGCTTTGATACCACTGTTGGGAAACGTAGCATGCAATTTCAAAAATTTCCCTAAACACACACAAGATCTATCTAGGAGATGCATAACAACGAGAGGGGGAGAGTGTGTCCACGTACCCTCATAGACCAAAAACGGAAGTGTTAACTTAACGCGGTTGATGTATTCGAATGTGTTCTCAAATCAACCGATCAAGTACCGAAAGTACGGCACCTCCGAGTTCTGCAGACGTTCATCTCGATGATGTCCCTCGAACTCTTGATCCAGCAGAGTGTTGATGGAGTCAATGAGTTCCGTCAGCACGACAGCGTGATGACGGTGTTGGTGATGTGATCCGTGCAGGACTTTGCCTAAGCACTACGATGATTCTATCGGAGGAGTAAACGGTGGAGGGGGCACCGCATACGGCTAAGAATAACTATTTTGCCTTTGGGGTCCCCCCCCCCCGCCCCGTATATAAAGGGGAGGGGAGGAGGCAGCCGGCCTAGAGGGGTGTGCCATGGGGGGAGTCCTACTAGGGCTCCCAGTCCTAGTAGGATTCCCCTTTCCTATTCCGGAGTGGCAAAGGGGGAAAGGGAGGGGGAGTAGGAGAGGGAAAGGGGGGTGCCGCCCCCACCCCTTGTCCAAATCGGATTTGCAAGGGGGCACACTCCACCTCC
>NC_057813.1:116909746-116941436 GCF_018294505.1 Triticum aestivum
CCAAAACCATTCCGGTGTCCGAATGTAACCTTCCAATAAATCAATCTTTACCTCTCGACCATTTCGAAACTCCTCGTTATGTCCGTGATCTCATCCGGGATTCCGAACAATCTTCGGTCACCAAAACACATTACTCATATAATACCAAACGTCATCGAGCGTTAAGCGTGCGGACCCTACGGGTTCGAGAACTATGTAGACATGACCGAGACACCCCTCTGGTCAATAACCAATAGCGGAACCTGGATACTCATATTGGTTCCCACATATTATACAAAGATCTTTATCGGTCGAACTGCAATGTCAACATACGTTATTCCCTGTGTCATCGGTATGTTATTTTCCCGAGATTCAATCGTCGGTATCTTCATACCTACTTCAATCTCGTTATTGGCAAGTCTATTTATTCGTTCCGTAGTGCATCATCCCATAACTAACTCATTAGTCACATTGCTTGCAAGGCTTCATATGATGTGAATTACCGAGAGGGCCCAAAGATACCTATCCAATACTCGGAGTAACAAATCCTAATCTCGATCTATGCCAACCCAACAAACACCTTCAGAGATACCTGTAGAGCATCTTTAAAATCACCCAGTTACATTGTGGTGTTTAATAGCACACAAGGCATTCCTCCGCTGTCCGGGAGTTGCATAATCTCATAGTCGGTGGAATATGTATTTGACATGAAGAAAGCAGTAGCAATAAAACTGAACGATCATTATGCTAAGCTAACGGATGGGTCTTGTGCATCACATCATTCTCCTAATGATGTGACCCCGTTCATCAAATGACAACACATGTCTATGGCTAGGAAACTTAACCATCTTTGATTAACGAGCTAGTCAAGTAGAGGCATACTAGGGACACGGTGTTTTGTCTATGTATCCACACATGTATCAAGTTTTCGGTTAATACAATTCTAGCATGAATAATAGACATTTATCATGATATAAGGAAATACAAAATAACAACTTTATTATTGCCTCTAGGGCATATTTCCTTCAATGGCAACATAGTCAACATCTTCACCGGCTTCCGCGGCGACGTGTTGCTCCGGGATCGACAGGTCGGGGCGAACGGCGGCCACCTCGCCAACGTCCACCGGAGAGGCCGTGATAAACCTCTTCTTGGCTGAACGCTCATCGGGCTCTCTGGGATACATGGTCGAGCTTAGGCTGTGACATTCTGGAGCAGGGGATGTCGATCTTGTGGGGAGGGACAACGCAAGCCTCATCTAAAAACTCAGGGGAGTGGGGCGATAGTATGGGAATCACTGGGTAACCTGAATTTTATTATCTAAGCTAGGAGGAACGGGCAGACCGGCATGGGTTGGCGGCAGCACCGGCGGCGCCGGCGGTGGCCGCGAGCTAGGGTTCGAGGGGGGAGGGGGCAGGTGGGGGAACTGTGGAGGGGGGATCGTGGTGTTTAAGGATACGCCACGGCTAAAGAAAATTTTAGTAATGGTGGGTGGAGATGGTGGTGGACGAGGGACGGCGACGGTTCAAATGCGTCGTCTACTGCAATTTTACTATAATGTCGGTGCTGGAGGAGTGTGGGCGACGGTTGAAGTACGACGGCTACTAAAATTTGGGTAAAGGAATTGATGCGGGGCGGGAGTGCCCAAGATCACGCACGGTCCAATAAGAATATGCGTGTATGGTAATAAGGAAAAGTGGAGGAACCGCCGATTTTTGCAACGCTCAAGGCGGGTAGTTAGTTTTTATATTACTAGCTAGCTGGTCTATCGCACACGGTTCGTCCTAATTTGTAAATAAACTTACCCGCCTTTAGCTTGCACGGTCATGGTGATTTAGAGCGCGCTTGCATTGCACACGGTTAAGCCAGTACTCCACCATTTGCTCGCGCTTGCGCAGTCGTGGTGATTTTATAGCGCACTTGCATCATGATGTCTACTATGCAACTTGTTCTTGTAGACTTGTGTTGGGCCTCCAAGCGCAGAGTTTTGTAGGACCGTATCAATTTTCTCTCAAGTGGATAGCCTAAGGTTTATCAATCCGTGGGAGGCGTAGGATGAAGATGGTCTCTCTGAAACCACCCTGCAATCGAATACAAGAAATCCCTTGTGTCCCCAACACACCCAATAAGCTGACAATTTGTATAGGTGCACTAGTTCGGCGAAGATATGGTGATAAAAGTGTAATACGGATGGTAGAAATATATTTTTATAATCTGGAAAATAAAAAACAGCAAGGTAGCAAACGATAAAAGTTAGCACAGACGGTATTGCCGTGATTGAAAACAAGGCCTAGGGTCCATACTTTCGCTAGTGCAATCTCTCAACAATGCTAATATAATTGGATCATATAACCATCCCTCAAAGTGCGATGAAGAATCACTCCAAAGTTCTTATCTAGCGGAGAACATAAGAAGAAATTGTTTGTAGGGTATGAAACCACCTCAAATTTATTATTTTTGTTCAATCTATTCAAGAGTTCATACAAAAATAACACAAAGCTATTCTTTTGGTTTGATCTATCCAAGAGTTAGTACTAAAATAACACCATATGATACACATCAACCAACTCTAATGTCACCTAGATACTCCAATGTCACCGCGAGTATTCGTGACTTGATTATATGATATGCATCAAACAATTTTAGATTCATAATACTTAATCCAACACAAAGAACCTCAAAGAGTGCCCAAGATTTCTACCGGAGAAACAAAGACGTGAACGTGCATCAACCCCAATGCATAGATTACCCGAATGTCACCTCGGGAATCCGCGAGTTGAGTGCCAAAACACATATCAACTGAATCAATATGATACCCCATTGTCACCACGGGTATTCATAGAAAGACATACATCAAGTGTTCTCAAATCCAAAAAAGTATTCAATCTGATAAAATGAAATCTCAAAGGAAAAACTCAATTCACAATAAGATAGAGGGAGAAACACCATATGATCCGACTATATTAACAAAGCCCGCGGTACATCAAGATCATGACATCTCAAGAACACAAGAGAGAGAGAGAGAGAGAGAGAGAGAGATTAAACACATAGCTACTGGTACAAACCCTCAGCCCCGAGGGTGGACTACTCCCTCCTCATCGTGCTGGCCGCCGGGATGATGAAGATGGCCACCGGTGATGATCTCCCCTTCCGGCAGGGTGCCAGAACGGGCTCCTAATTGTTTTTTGGTGGCTACAGAGGCTTGTGGCAGCGGAACTTCCGATCTAAGGTTACTTCTGATGGTTTCTCTATTTATAAGATTTTTTGGCCTTGGTTTCACGTGAAGATGGGCCTCAAGGTGAGCACAACCCACCGGGGCACAGACAAGGGCCCAGGTGCGCCCCAGTGTATTGTGCCCTACTCCTTCACCTTCTGGTCCTTCCACGAAGCTTCGGGGGTCTCTTTTGTTCCCAAAAAAATCATCAAAAAGTTTCAGCTCATTTGGAGAACTTTCATTTCTGCACAAAAAACAACACCACGGTAGTTCTGCTGAAAACAACGTCAGTCCGGGTTAGTTCCATGCAAATAATACCAAAACCATATAAAACTATTGTAAACCTGGCATGAATACTTCATAAATTATAGATACGTTGGAGACATATCATCATCCCCAAGCTTAATTCCTACTGGTCCTCGAGTAGGTAAATGATAAAATAAATAATTTATGAAGTGTGAATGCTAGCAAAGTGCATAAGTTTCATCACTGATAATTTCAATCACATTTCGTAGCTTCATAACAACTATTATTTCTTATAAAACTTCTCATGTTGAAGTAGAAACAATTCACATGTTAAGGTTCAAATAATGAATTCTCTTGAAACTCAACAACCTATGTTCTCAGTCACCAAGCAATTGCAATTCAACTTATTCAACAAAGTCTAAGTAAGATCTCCACATACTCATTCATCATATAGTCTTCCATGATTGCTACTACTCAAAGCATATTCTTAGAACAAATGGCATCCATCGAACACAAAGAAAGATAGGGGCTTAATATTTCGGCTCCCAACTCATTTATCATAGAGATAATTGTTAACAATAATAAACCATGATCAAATATATTTGACTGGTCATATGTGCCTAGATCTTTCCCCACCACATGATGCTTTCCAACTAGAGAATAATCAAGGTTGAAATGGGAATTTATACTATTGACTCTTTGCATAGAAGTAAATACTGAAAAGTAAAAGATATTCCCTTCGCAGAGGGAAGCAGAGGTTGACATGCGCTCTTTATTTGGATGCCCAAACTCTTAATGCAAAGGAACATCATGTTATATTGCCCCTTATGATTGAAACATTTATTATGCAGTCCGTCGCTTTTATAACTTTGCCATCACAAGCCCGTACAACGCTCAGTTTTCCCTACAATAAAAGATCAAACATATTTGGGAGCAATTTTTATTGCTTTATGCACCGATGACAACTTACTTGAAGAATCTTATTCAATCCATAGGTAGGTACAGTGGATGATGACCCACAAGTATAGGGGATCTATCATAGTCCTTTTGATAAGTAAGAGTGTCATACCCAACGAGGAGCAGAAGGAAATGACAAGCGGTTTTCAGTAAGGTATTCTCTGCAAGCACTGAAATTATCGGTAACAGGTAGTTTTGTGATAAGGTAATTCATAATGGGTAACAAGTAACAAAAGTAAACAAGGTGCAGCAAGGTGGCCCAATCCTTTTTGTAGAAAAGGACAAGCCTGGACAAACTCTTATAAAAAGGAAAGCGCTCCCCAGGACACATGGGAATTATCGTGAAGCTAATTTTCATCATGATCATATGATTCACGTTCGTTACTGTGATAATTTGATATGTGGGTGGACCAGTTCTTGGATACTGCCCTTCCTTGGACAAGCATCCCACTTATGATTAACCCCTCTCGCAAGCATCCGCAACTATGAAAGAAGAATTAAGGTAAACCTAACCATAGCATGAAACATATGGATCCAAATCAGCCCCTTACGAAGCAACGCATAAACTAGGGTTTAAGCTTCTATCACTCTAGCAACCCATCATCTACTTATTAGTTCCCAATGCCTTCCCCTAGGCCCAAATAATGGTGAAGTGTCGTGTAGTCGATGTTCACATAACACCACTAGAGGAAAGACAACATACATCTCATCAAAATATCGAACAAATACCAAATTCACATGACTACTTATAACAAGACGTCTCCCATGTCCTCAGGAACAAACGTAACGACTCACAAATCATATTCATGTTCATAATCAGAGGGGTATTAATATGCATAAAGGATCTAAGCATATGATCTTCCACCGAATAAACCAACTAGAATCAACTACAAGGAGTAATCAACACTACTAGCAACCCACAGGTACCAATATGAGGTTTTGAGACAAATATCAGATACAAGAGATGAACTAGGGTTTGAGAGGAGATGGTACTGGTGAAGATGTTGATGGAGATTGACCCCCTCTCCATGAGAGGATCGATGGTGATGACGATGGCGATGATTTTCCCCTCTCGGAGGGATGTTTCCCCAGCAGAACAGCTCCACTGGAGCCCTAGATTGGTTCCGCAAAGGTTCCGCCTCAAGACGGCGGCGCTTCATCCTAAAAGCTTCCTTATGTTTTTTTCCAGGGCAAAAGACACCTTATACCAGAAGATGGGCATCGAGGGGCTTCCAGGTGGCCCACAAGGCAGGGGGCGCGCCCAGGGGGTTGGGCACGCCCCCGAGCCTCGTGGATAGTGGGTGGCCCTCTCTGGTGCTTTCTTCACCCAATATTTTTAATATATTCCAAATCTAACTTTCGTGGAGTTTCAGGACTTTTGGAGTTGTGCAGAATAGGTCTGTAATATTTGCTCCTTTTCCAGCCCAGAATTCTAGTTGCCGGCATTCTCCCTCTTCATGTAAACCTTGTAAAATAAAAGAGAAAAGGCATAAGTATTGTGACATAATCTATAGTAATAGCCCATATTGCAATAAATATCAATATAAAAGCATGATGCAAAATGGACGTATCAACTCCCCCAAGCTTAGACCTCGCTTGTCCTCAAGCGGAAGCCGATATCGAAAAATATGTCCACATGTTAGACATAGAGGAGTCGATAAAATAAAATACAGACATGAGGGCATCATGATCATTCTTAGAACATCAACATATATATTGTCATATGATTTCTTATGCTAAAGTAACAATCTATTCACAATGTAAAGTATGAATCAGAACCTTTACTGAAAACTAGCAAACTATAATCTCAGTCATTGAAGCAATTGCAATTTATCATAACATCGGAAAGAGACAATATAAGAGCTTTTCAGCAAGTCCACATACTCAACTATCATTTAATATTTCATAATTGCTAACACTCACGCAATACTTATGGGTATGAAGTTTTAATCGAACACAGAGAAAGATAGGGGCTAATAATTTTGCCTCCCAACCTTTTACCTGAAGGGTAATGTCAACAATAATGCTTTATGAAAACCCACATCCAATTGGTGGGTCTATTATGATAACACCCCTTAAGACTCTTATTTTGTTAACACCAGCCTTATTCTGCACACCACCAACAGATCGCGTCGCCGCCCCTCCCCTACTGGCCTTCTACCACGGCAGCGGCCTGGGAGCGCCGCCGCCCCTCCCCTACCAGCCTTCTACCGCAGCAGCGGCCTGGGAGCGCCGCTGCCCCTCCCCTCCCGGCCTTCTTCTGCGGCGGCGGCCTGGGAGCGATGCCGGCCCTCCCCTCCCCGCTTTCTCCCACGGCGATGTCCTGGGAACGCCGCCGCCCCTCCCCTCCCGGCCTTCTTCCACGGTGGCGGTCGGCAGCGACGCCGCCCCTCCCCTCCCGGCCTTCTTCCGCGGTGGTGGCTAGGCAGCGACGCCGCCCGTCGCCTCTCGGCCTTCTTCAACGGCACGCACCGAGCAACACCAGCCTATCGGCCTTCTTCCACGGCAGGAGCTCGGTAGCGCCGCCAACGAACTCCTCCGGGCCTGCAATCAGTTGTACTTCATCAGATGTGGATTAGTGCTGCCTTGACATCAAACCAATTCGAGCAAGGAGGAGTGTGCGCAAGGTTGCTTCATCCACGGTAGCTTCTTGGAATAAGTCTGCATCGACCTTCAGAGCAAATCCTCCTTCCCCGTTCACCTTGAACAACGTCCAGACCGCCCATGAACTTCTGAAGGGCAAGTGGACTGTACGGGCTAACGTGAAAGTTGTGCAAACGGACGAGAAGGGAACTTCCTCCTGTAAATGCAAGAAATCACTGCAACATGAGGTAAAGCAGTACACTTCCTCAACCATCTCAGTGTAGTTATCCTAGACAAAACAAAGCAGTACAAGTAGTACAGCACGCCTACAAAACCTATGCAGTGCGGTTGCTTCAGTTTGTTGTGGGGGAAAATGCAGTGCACTTACTCGGTTATGCAGTATGCTTGTATAGGTTCATTACGGGTAATTATGCAGTGCGGTTACTTCAGTTCACCTTGCGGGGTGATGAAGTCAGCATGCAATGCTTCGGCAGTACCATTTTGAACACATTGCAGTTTGCATGATTCAGTTCATTTAACCTGACAATGCAGCTCGGTCATTTTGTGTGCAGGAGATGATGTTCAGCAGATACAAAATGCCGCGCATAATTGACAGCACTGAGAACAACAACTTTAAGAAGAGTGGAGCTTCTTCTGAAAGAGATACTGTCTGGGTTACCCCTGAGATTCCTCGAGGATTCTTCACGATGACAAACAGGGTGCAGTACTCTTCGGAAGAAGATTTTTTCCAGGAAGAAGATGTAGTTGAAGATGACGATGATGTCACATTCGTCTGGGAAGGCACTCACCAACGCGATGATGAAGAAGATGATGATGAAGATGAGCCAATAACAGTTCTCAACCCAGAGTATAAGCACGAGTTCACTATGTTTGGACAGCATGTCTGAACAGACAATGATGACGCAGTTGAACACGATGTTGCAGCAGATGATGATTATGTCTATAATGATGTGCCACTGCTCCAAAATTTTCAAACCAATCCACCGAGACATCGTCACAACACTGGATTACCACCACGTCCACCTGCCGCATCCCAAAACAGAGCTCAGCGTCCACCTACTGCACTGAAAAATAGAGCTCCAAGCAGACCTGCTGCATCAACTTCGACGCTGCGACCACCAACGGTGCCTCGATCAAAAGTAAACAGCAGGTACAAATCCTCCTCACTATTGTCGCGGTGAGATCCTCAACTACACAAATATGCTATAACCCCGCCATGTCCAATACAACCCGGCAAGCTGCAAACACCTTCGGGCGAACGACTCTACACACATGTAAGTTTATGTTCTGAAAAAAATAGTTGCAGTCCATTCAGATAACATTGCAGTGCACACTGATATTTCTTATGAGGTTTCACTAGGAACATTGCAATGCTTTATTAAACTCGTATGCATTCCTCGTATTTAAAAAACAGAACAGAACAAATTATCTCATAGAGCATTGCAATTAATGCAGGACAAAAACATGCCGCTGAACCTCGTACCTGCTGCTGGAATGAAGTTCACCACGTACGACAAGGCATGGGACTTTTACAACAATTATGCAAGATGTGTAGGGTTTGGCATACGCAAGAGGGCAAAACACAGGGCAAATGCCTACATTGTCTGCTCAAGAGAAGGGACGCACAAGCAGACTATGTCACATTATCACCGGGTACGTCAGAAGACATCAAAAAGGATTGGCTGCAATGTAAAGATTAGAGTCAAAAAAAGGAAGGAAGGCAAATTTGTGATAGAAATGGTTCAACTCAACCACAATCACAAGATGCTGGAAAGCCCTGGGATGCTTTTGCACATGCGATCGCACAAAAAAGACGATCCTTTGATAGACCAGTTAGTGAAAGACATGCAACTGGACAACCACACACATGCTCAGATGATGTCGACGCTGTCGCTTATGTACGGTGGTCTGCAGTACATGGGACATACTAGCCGTGACTGGGTAAACAAGTAAGTACGTAACAGAGCATATCTCTTGAGCATTCTGTCGGTAATTATTCCCTGTTTGATGAGATAAGTTTGCATTGTCTCTGAAAATGCAGGAAAGAGAAGTTTGCCAGAGAAGAGTCTGAAGATGATGTCAAGAAACTTCTAGATTTCTTCGAGAAAATGCAGAAGATAAACCCAGAGTTCTTCTATGATTATGACGTTGATGCAGATAACCGTGTAAGAAATGTATTTTGGGCGAACACAAGTTGCAAAGGACCGTATGAAGATTTTGGAGACTGCGTTACATTTGACACGATGTCTAAAACTAAGAAATTCCACGTGCCGCTGGAAGTGTTTGTGGGGGTGAATCATCATCTACAGAGCACCATATTTGTTATTGCACTCATGCGAGATGAAACAATACCATCATTCAAGTGGGTTTTCAAAACCTTTCTGAGGTGTATGAACAACAAGCTGCCAATCTGCATGCTCACAGGTACAAAAAATAAAAAACACCTGCATACTTACGTTTTGTTTGGTGCACTTATATTTCTTCCATCTATCTTGCACACACGCAAAGAACTTAATAAAAAAACAATGTTTGTGACTTCTTAGACCAGTGTTCTTCGATGAAGGAAGCATTAAAAACTATCCTCCCACAAACTCTGCATAAGCTGTGTCGGTGGCATATCATGAAGAAGTACAAAGACCACCTCGCCTTGTTGTATAAGGCGCACGAGAAGCTCAAGGATGAACTCAATGCAGTGGTGAACCACCCACTAATGCCGTCAGAATTTGAACGAGCATGGAAGAACCTCATTCAGAGGTACAACTTGCAAGACGATGAAGTGATGAATTCGCCGTGGGATGACAGGCACGAGTGGATCTCGGCTTACTACAAGGAAATTTTCTATGCTTGGATGACTTCCACACAAAGAAGCGAGAGCATGAACCGCATACAGAAGAAAATTTTTGTCAGGGAGAAGCATGAACTCCATCTGTTTGCTCAGCAGGTGGACAAGTGCATTCAGACCAGGAAGGCCGTCGAGCACGCAGAGATAGTAGCAAATGAGGTAAACAAAATGTCAATCAAAAACTGCTAAAAATATGACTACAAAAACAAACGTTTTTTTCATTTCTCTGATTTGTAACGGTGCATTTGTGATCATGCAGTCAGAGGTAAAAACAACAACAAAGTTTGGGTTCGAAGTTCAGCTATCATAAGTGTATACAAGGGCAGTGTTTGCAGATTTCAAAGAAACACTACCGTAGCACTGCATTCAGAGCAGAACGGTGCCCTGAGAACCCGACAAAGTATCTCGTACACCACTACAATAGATCGGATGCATTTGACTGGGCAAGGCATAATTTCCAAGTGGTCGCCGATGAAGAGAAAGGTGTCTATGAATGTGAGTGCAAACTCTGGACACACACAGTTGAGACTCCTAGCATAAGAAATTCTAGATTCTGATAGTCATGCACGAAAGCTCACTTACTGAACTTTAAAAGTCCACATACATGAGTAATTCACAAAACCAAATGAAGTTCACTTCTTTAAAAATGAACAAATAACAAAAAAAATATTTGTTTACTAATTTCATGCAGTTCACTTACAAAACAAAAAAAATCATGTGTTTGTCTGCAGGGCTCTTTTGCGTCCATGTGTTATGCATGCTTTCTCATTTGAGAGTACTCAACATTCCTGAGGTGTACATCCTGAAAAGATACACCCGTAACGCAAGATCAGATGCAATGTTTGACAGAAGAGACTACGAACAAACAATGTCAGATGGAACCTCGCTTTTTTCCATAGAAAATTGCTGACAGAAACAACAATGGACCTTGCAAACAGAGCGACAAGGGCCAACGCTGGGTGCCACAGAGCGTTGTCTGGTATGAGGGCACTGATTGAGGAAGTTGACGTGCTCAACAAAGAAGAAGAAGAATCAGCAAAACTAAAGCAAGCAGAGAAATCCCAGCATAACAATAATGTCGAGCAAGTAGAAAATACTGAACACAACGGAACTGGTGCTATCAAAAAAGAAACAATTCTTCCACCTCCTGTTTCAAACACAAGAGGAAGCAAGAAAGGGGGCGACGCAACCCAGAAAAAGGTGGCATGCAAGGAGAAAAATGATGACAAAAATAGTAAGCCACAGCCTGAGCTGGACAGTGATGGTCACCCACTGGGAGTAAGAATCTGCAAAACATCTAATGAAATCAGTGGCCACAATTCCAAGATGTGTACAAAAAGAAATGAACAAGAAAAACAAGGACATGGAGATGCACAACAAAACAGAAATTCCACTCACAACACTAAGAAATGGACAAAACCGAGATGTTGTAGCATCTGCAAAAAGAGGAAGAGACACAATTCAAGAACCTGCCTCAAAAGAAAAAGAAAAAGATTAGAAAATGAGGAAGACGAAGAAGGTGAGATCAAAGAATAAGATGATAAACAACTGAAGAAGAAATGGCTTATGAAGAAGCAGCTGGAGAAGACGAGGAAGAAGAAGAGAGTGAAGAGGACGAAGAACGTGAAGAAACTGAAGAAACAGTGGCTTATGAAGAAACAGATGATGAAGATGATGAAGAGGAAGAAGAGAGTGAAGAGACTGAAGAGAGTGGAGAGGATGAAGAACATGAAGAAAAAATGCCAACAAGACCACCACAAGGAAATGTTGTTGTACAAAAAAAACCGAGAACAACACCACTTTCAAAAAACAAGGTAGGAGCAAAGAAGGATGTAGTTCACAGCACTGGAAAACAAAAACCACCATCAACCAGCACGCGGGGATCAAAGAAGGATGCAGTTCTCAGCACTGGAAAATGAAAGCAACCAACAACCAGCACGCGGGGAGCAAAGAAGGATGCAGTCCACAGTGCTGAAAAACCAAAGCAGCCATCAACCAGCACGCGGGAATCAAAGAAGGATGCAGTTCGCGGCGCTAAAAAAACAAAAGAAGCCGTCAACCAGCACGCGAGGGGCTACGAACACAAAGGTGCAGAGACAAGAACCAGCAACACCGCCACGGAAAACAAAAGAAAGTGCGACATTAGACATGCTCCAGTCACCGCGCAGAAGCAGCAGGTTAACGACCAAATAAATGAACTTCAATAAATTAATCATATGCATAGCAGTTTGCTTATCTCTATGACTTAGGTATCAGTTTAAATTTTGTGTAAACACAAATTTCCCGTTGACTATGAGTTATTCAACTAAACCATGTAAAGAGAAAATGGTATATAGAGTATACCATATATATAGCAGTCTAGAGTAAAACATTGACACATTTTGATTCAAAAACCATGTAAACATGTTGTTAGCTCACTGCAGTCCAACTGTTGGAAATATGCCCTAGAGGCAATAATAAAAGGATTATTATTATATTTCCTTGTTCATGATAATTGTCTTTATTCATGCTATAATTGTATTATCCAGAAATCGTAATACACGTGTGAATACATAGACCACAATATGTCCCTAGTGAGCCTCTAGTTCACTAGCTCGTTGATCAATAGATAGTCATGGTTTCCTGACTATGGACATTGGATGTCATTGATAACGGGATCACATCATTAGGAGAATGATGTGATGGACAAGACCCAATCCTAAGCATAGCACAAGATCGTGTAGTTCGTTTTGCTAGAGATTTTCCAATGTCAAGTATCTTTTCCTTAGACCATGAGATCGTGTAACTCCTGGATACCGTAGGAGTGCTTTGGGTGTACCAGACGTCACAACGTCACTGGGTGACTATAAAGGTGCACTACAGGTATCTCTGAAAGTGTCTGTTGGGTTGACACAGATCGAGACTGGGATTTGTCACTCCGTATGACGGAGAGGTATCCCTGGGCCCACTCGGTAATGCATCATCATAATGAGCTCAAAGTGACCAAGTTTCTGGTCACGGGATCATGCATTACGGTACGAGTAAAGTGACTTGCCGGTAACGAGACTGAACGAGGTATTGGGATACCGACGATCGAGTCTTGGGCAAGTAACGTACCGATTGACAAAGGGAATTGTATACGGGGTTGCTTGAATCCTCGACATCGTGGTTCATCCGATGAGATCATCGTGGAACATGTGGGAGCCAACATGGGTATCCAGATCCCGCTGCTGGTTATTGGCCGGAGAGCTGTCTCGGTCATGTCTGCATGATTCCCGAACCCGTAGGGTCTACACACTTAAGGTTCGGTGACGCTAAGGTTATTAGGAAGACTTGTATGTGATTACCGAATGTTGTTCGGAGTCCCGGATGAGATCCTGGACGTCACGAGGAGTTCTGGAATGGTCCGGAGGTAAAGATTTATATATGGGAAGTTGTCATACGGTCACCGGAATGTTTCGGGGGCATATCGGTATTGTATCGGGGCCACCGGAGTGGTTCCGGGGGTCCACCGGGAGGGGCCACCTCTCTCAGAGGGCCTCATGGGCCATAGTGGGCAGGAAACCAGCCCCTGGTGGGCTGGGCACACCCCCCCCCTTGGTCACATACGCCTAGGGTTGGGGGGGAAACCCTAGTGGGGGCGCCCCCCTTGCTTGGGGGGCAAGCCTCCTCCCTTGGCCGCCGCCCCCCCCCCTCTAGATCTCATCTAGAGGGGGCCGGTCCCCTTCCCCCTTCCCCTATAAATAGAGGGGCGAGGGGAGGGCTGCAAAAAACATCCAAGGCGCAGCCCCTCCCCTCCCCAACACATCTCCTCCTCCGCGTGAGCTTGGCGAAGCCCTGCCGGAGATCTGCCACTCCATCACCACCACACCGTTGTGCTGCTGTTTGATCCTTCTTCCTCAACCTCTCCCTCCTCCTTTCTGGATCAAGGTGCGGGAGACGTCATCCACTCCGTACATGTGTTGAACGCGGAGGTGATGTCCGTTCGGCACTTGGTCATCGGTGATTTGGATCACGACGAGTACGACTCCCTCAACCCCGTTCTCTTGAACGCTTCCGCTCGTGATCTACAAAGGTATGTAGATGCACTCCTATCACTCGTTGCTAGATGAACTCATAGATGGATCTTGGTGAAACCGTAGGAAAAATTTTATTTTCTGCAACGTTCCCCAACAGTGGCATCATGACCTAGGTCTATGCATAGTTCTCTATTGCACGAGTAGAACACAATTTTGTTGTGGGTGTAGATGTTGTCAACTTTCTTGCCGCTACTTCTCTTATTTTGCTTCAGCGGTATTGTGGGATGAAGCGGCCCGGACCAACCTTACACGTACGCTTACGTGAGACAGGTTCCACCGACTGACATGCACTAGTTGCATAAGGTGGCTAGCGGGTGTCTGTCTCTCCCACTTTAGTTGGAGCGGATTCGATGAAAAGGGTCCTTATGAAGGGTAAATAGAAGTTGACAAATCACGTTGTGGCTTTTTCATAGGTAAGAAAACATTCTTGCTAGAACCCTATTGCAGCCACGTAAAAGATGCAACAACAATTAGAGGACGTCTAACTTGTTTTTGCAGCAATTGCCTTGTGATGTGATATGGCCAAAAGTTCTGATGAATGATGAATGATATATTGTGATGTATGAGATCATGTTCTTGTAATAGGAATCACGACTTGCATGTCGATGAGTATGACAACCGGCAGGAGCCATAGGAGTTGTCTAAATTATTGTATGACCTGCGTGTCAATGATTTAACGCCATGTAATTACTTTACTTTATTGCTAAACCGTTAGCCATAGTAGTAGAAGTAATAGTTGGCGAGCAACTTCATGGAGACACGATGATGGAGATCATGATGATGGAGATCATGGTGTCGTGCCGGTGACGAAGATGATCATGGAGCCTCGAAGATGGAGATCAAAGGAGCTATATGATATTGGCCATATCATGTCACTATTATATAATTGCATGTGATGTTTATTATGTTTATGCATCTTGTTTACTTAGAATGACGGTAGTAAATAAGATGATCCCTTATAATAATTTCAAGAAAGTGTTCCCCCTAACTGTGCGTCGTTGCTAAAGTTCGTCGTTTTGAAGCACCACGTGATGATCAGGTGTGATAGATTCTTACGTTCACATACAACGGGTGTAAGACAGTTTTACACATGCAAAAACACTTAGGGTTAACTTGACGAGCCTAGCATGTACAGACATGGCCTCGGAACACAGAGACCGAAAGGTCGAACATGAGTCATATGGAAGATACGATCAACATGGAGATGTTCACCGATGATGACTAGTTCGTCTCACGTGATAATCGGACACGGCCTAGTCGACTCGGATCGTGTAACACTTAGATGACTAAAGGGATGTCTAATCTGAGTGGGAGTTCATTAAATAATTTGATTAGATGAACTTAATTATCATGAACTTAGTCTAAAACCTTTGCAAATATGTCTTGTAGATCAAATGGCCAACGCTCATGTCAACATGAACTTCAACGCGTTCCTAGAGAAAACCAAGCTGAAAGATGATGGCAGCAACTATACGGACTGGGTCCGGAACCTGAGGATCATCCTCATAGATGCCAAGAAAGCATATGTCCTAGAAGGACCGCTAGGTGAACCACCCATACCAGAGAACCAAGACGTTATGAACGCTTGGCAGTCATGTGCTGATGATTACTCCCTCGTTCAGTGCGGCATGCTTTATAGCTTAGAACCGGGGCTCCAAAAGCGTTTTGAGCAACACGGAGCATATGAGATGTTCGAGGAGCTGAAAATGGTTTTCCAAGCTCATGTCCGGGTCGAGAGATATGAAGTCTCCGACAAGTTCTATAGTTGTAAGATGGAGGAAAATAGTTCTGTCAGTGAGAACATACTCAAAATGTCTGGGTTGCACAACCGCCTGTCCCAGCTGGACATTAACCTCTTGGACGAGGCGGTCATTGATAAAATCCTTCAGTCGCTCCCACCGAGCTACAAGAGCTTTGTGATGAACTACAATATGCAGGGGATGGTGAAAACTATTCCTGAAGTATTTTCAATGCTGAAGTCAGCAGAGGTAGAAATCAAGAAGGAACATCAAGTGTTGATGGTCAATAAAACCACTAAGTTCAAGAAGGGCAAGGGTAAGAAGAACTTCAAGAAGGACGGCAAGGATGTTGCCGCACCCGGTGAGCCAGTTGCCGGGAAGAAGTCAAAGAAAGGACCCAAGCCTGAGACTGAGTGCTTTTATTGCAAAGGGAAGGG
Source organism: Triticum aestivum (assembly GCF_018294505.1). Classification (NCBI taxonomy): domain Eukaryota; kingdom Viridiplantae; phylum Streptophyta; class Magnoliopsida; order Poales; family Poaceae; genus Triticum; species Triticum aestivum. Next base: position 116,925,823 of record NC_057813.1, read on the forward strand.
TCACTGGAAGCGGAACTGCCCCAAATACTTAGCAGACAAGAAGGTCGGCAACACTAAAGGTATATTTGATATACATGTAATTAATGTGTACCTTACCAGTACTCGTAGTAACTCCTGGGTATTTGATACCAGTGCCGTTGCTCATATTTGTAAGTCACAGCAGGAGCTGCGGAATAAGTGGAGACTGGCGAAGGACGAGGTGACGATGCGCGTCGGGAATGGTTCCAAGGTCGATGTGATCGCCGTCGGCACGCTACCTCTACATTTACCCACGGGATTAGTTTTAAACCTCAATAATTGTTATTTAGTACCAAGTTTGAGCATGAACATTGTATCTAGATCTCGTTTAATACGAGATGGCTACTCATTTAAATCCGAGAATAATGGTTGTTCTATTTATATGAGAGATATGTTTTATGATCATGCCCCGATGGTCAATGGTTTATTCTTAATGAATCTCGAACGTAATATTACACATATTCATAGTGTGAATACCAAAAGATGTGAAGTTGATAATGATAGTCCCACATACTTGTGGCACTGCCGCCTTGGTCACATTGGTGTCAAGCGCATGAACAAGCTCCATGCTGATGGACTTTTAGAGTCTCTCGATTATGAATCATTTGACACATGCGAACCATGCCTCATGGGCAAAATGACCAAGACTCCGTTCTCCGGAACAATGGAGCGAGCAACCAACTTATTGGAAATCATACATACCGATGTGTGTGGTCCAATGAGCGTTGAGGCTCGCGGAGGATATCATTATGTTCTCACTCTCACTGATGACTTGAGTAGATATGGGTATGTCTACTTGATGAAACACAAGTCTGAGACCTTTGAAAAGTTCAAGGAATTTCAGAATGAGGTAGAGAATCAACGTGACCGAAAGATAAAGTTCCTATGATCAGATCATGGAGGAGAATACTTAAGTCACGAATTTGGTACACACTTAAGGAAATGTGGAATCGTTTCACAACTCACGCCGCCTGGAACACCTCAGCGTAACGGTGTGTCCAAACATCCTAATCGCACTCTATTGGATATGGTGCGGTCTATGATGTCTCTTACCGATTTACCGCTATTATTTTGGGGATACGCTCTAGAGACAGCTACATTCACTCTAAATAAGGCTTCGTCTAAATCTGTTGAGACGACACCATATGAATTATGGTTTGGGAAGAAACCTAAGCCGTCGTTTCTAAAAGTTTGGGGATGCGATGCTTATGTCAAGAAACTTCAACCTGAAAAGCTCGAACCCAAGTCGGAAAAATGCGTCTTCAGAGGATACCCTAAGGAAACCATTGGGTATACCTTCTACTTAAGATCCGAGGGCAAGATCTTTATTGCCAAGAATTGATCCTTTCTGGAAAAAGAGTTTCTCTCGAAAGAAGTAAGTGGGAGGAAAGTAGAACTCGATGAAGTACTACCTCTTGAACCGGAATGTAGTGCATCTCGGGAAAATGTTCCCGTGGTGCCTACACCAACTGGAGAGGAAATTAATGATGATGATCAAAGTACTTCGGATCAAGTTGCTACTGAACTTCGTAGGTCCACAAGGACATGTTCCACACCAGAGTGGTATGGCAACCCTGTCCTGGAAATCATGTTGCTAGACAACAGTGATCCTTCAAACTATGAAGAAGCGATGGCGGGCCCAGATTCCAACAAATGGCTTGAGGCCATGCAATCCGAGATAGAATCCATGTATGAAAACAAAGTATGGACTTTGACAGACTTGCCCGATGATCAGCGAGCGATAGAAAACAAATGGATCTTTAAGAAGAAGACGGACGCAGATGGTAATATTACCATCTATAAAGCTCGACTTGTCGCTAAGGGTTATCGGCAAGTTCAAGGGGTTGACTACGATGAGATTTTCTCTCCCGTAGCGAAGCTAAAGTCCGTCCGAATCATGTTAGCAATTGTCGCATACTATGATTATGAGATATGGCAGATGGACATCAAAACGGCATTCCTTAACGGGCATCTTAAGGAAGAGTTGTATATGATGCAGCCGGAGGGTTTTGTTGATCCTAAGAATGCTAACAAAGTATGCAAGCTCCAGCGATCCATTTATGGGCTGGTGCAAGCATCTCGGAGTTGGAACATTAGCTTTGATGAGATGATCAAAGCATTTGGGTTTATGCAGACTTATGGAGAAGCCTGCGTTTACAAGAAACTGAGTGGGAGCTCTGTAGCATTTCTCATATTATATGTAGATGACATACTTCTGATGGGAAATGATATAGAACTTTTGGACAACATTAAGGCCTACTTGAACAAGTGTTTTTCAATGAAGGACCTTGGAGAAGCTGCTTACATATTAGGCATCAAGATCTATAGGGATAGATCGAGACGCCTCATAGGTCTTTCACAAAGCACATACCTTGATAAGATATTGAAGAAGTTCAAAATGGATCAGGCCAAGAAAGGGTTCTTGCCTGTGTTACAAGGTGTGAGATTGAGCTCGGCTCAATGCCCGACCACGTCAAAAGATAAAGAAGAGATGAGTGTCATCCCCTATGCTTCAGCCATAGGATCTATTATGTATGCCATGGTGTGTACCAGACCTGATGTAAACCTTGCCGTAAGTTTGGTAGGAAGGTACCAAAGTAATACCGGCAAGGAACACTAGACAGCGGTCAAGAATATCCTGAAGTACTTGAAAAGGACAAAGGACATGTTTCTCGTTTATGGAGGTGATGAAGAGCTCGTCGTAAAGGGTTACGTCGATGCTAGCTTCGACACATATCTGGATGACTCTAAGTCACAAACCGGATACGTGTATATGTTGAATGGTGGAGCAGTAAGCTAGTGCAGCTGCAAGCAGAGCGTCGTGGCGGGATCTACATGTGAAGCGGAGTACATGGCAGCCTCGGAGGCAACGCATGAAGCAATTTGGGTGAAGGAGTTCATCACCGACCTAGGAGTCATACCCAATGCGTCGGGGCCGATCAAACTCTTCTATGACAACACTGGAGCTATTGCCCTTGCCAAGGAGCCCAGGTTTCACAAGAAGACCAGGCACATCAAGCGTCGTTTCAACTCCATCCGTGAAAATGTTCAAGATGGAGACATAGATATTTGCAAAGTACATACGGATCTGAATGTCGCAGATCCGTTGACTAAACCTCTTTCGCGAGCAAAACATGATCAACACCAGAACTCTATGGGCGTTCGATTCATCACAATTTAACTAGATTATTGACTCTAGTGCAAGTGGGAGACTATTGGAAATATGCCCTAGAGGCAATAATAAAAGGATTATTATTATATTTCCTTGTTCATGATAATTGTCTTTATTCATGCTATAATTGTATTATCCGGAAATCGTAATACATGTGTGAATACATAGACCACAATATGTCCCTAGTGAGCCTCTAGTTGACTAGCTCGTTGATCAATAGATAGTCATGGTTTCCTGACTATGGACATTGGATGTCATTGATAACGGGATCACATCATTAGGAGAATGATGTGATGGACAAGACCCAATCCTAAGCATAGCACAAGATCGTGTAGTTCATTTTGCTAGAGCTTTTCCAATGTCAAGTATCTTTTCCTTAGACCATGAGATCGTGTAACTCCCGGATACCGTAGGAGTGCTTTGGGTGTACCAAACGTCACAACGTAACTGGGTGACTATAAAGGTGCACTACAGGTATCTCCGAAAGTGTCTGTTGGGTTGACACGGATCGAGACTGGGATTTGTCACTCCGTATGATGGAGAGGTATCTCTGGGCCCATTCGGTAATGCATCATCATAATGAGCTCAAAGTGACCAAGTTTCTGGTCACGGGATCATGCATTACGGTACGAGTAAAGTGACTTGCCAGTAACGAGACTGAACAAGGTATTGGGATACCGACAATCGAGTCTCGGGCAAGTAACGTACCGATTGACAAAGGGAATTGTATACGGGGTTGCTTGAATCCTCGACGTCGTGGTTCATCTGATGAGATCATCGTGGAACATGTGGGAGCCAACATGGGTATCCAGATCCCGCTGTTGGTTATTGGCCGGAGAGCTGTCTCGGTCATGTCTGCATGATTCCCGAACCCGTAGGGTCTACACACTTAAGGTTCGGTGATGCTAAGGTTATTAGGAAGACTTGTATGTGATTACTGAATGGTGTTCGGAGTCCCGGATGATATCCCGGACGTCATGAGGAGTTCCGGAATGGTCCGGAGGTAAAGATTTATATATGGGAAGTTGTCATATGGTCACCGGAAAGTTTCGGGGGCATATCGGTATTGTACCGGGGCCACCAGAGGGGTTCCGGGGGTCCACCGGGAGGGGCCACCTCTCTCGGAGGGCCTCATGGGCCATAGTGGGCAGGGAACCAGCCCCTGGTGGGCTGGGCGCACCCCCCTTGGGCCGATGCACCTAGGGTTGGGGGGGGAACCATAGTGGGGGCGCCCCCTTGCTTGGGGGGCAAGCCCCCTCCCTTGGCCGTCGCCCCCCCCCCTCTAGATCTCATCTAGAGGGGGCCGGCCCCTTCCCCCTTCCCCTATGAATAGAGGGGCGAGGGGAGGGCTGCAAAAAACATCCAAGGTGCAGCCCCTCCCCTCCCCAACACATCTCCTCCTCCGCGTGAGCTTGGCGAAGCCCTGCCGGAGATCTGCCACTCCATCACCACCACACCGTCGTGCTGCTGTTGGAGCCTTCTTCCTCAACCTCTCCCTCCTCCTTGCTGGATCAAGGTGCGGGAGACGTCATCCGCTTCGTACTTGAACGCGGAGGTGCTGTCCGTTCGGCACTTGGTCATCGGTGATTTGGATCACGACGAGTACGACTCCCTCAACCCTGTTCTCTTGAACGCTTCCGCTCACGATCTACAAAGGTATGTAGATGCACTCCTATCACTCGTTGCTAGATGAACTCATAGATGGATCTTGGTGAAACCGTAGGAATTTTTTTATTTTCTGCAACGTTCCCCAACACCAACAAGTAGTACAGATAAAATGCATTTCAATATGCAGTATGGAACTTGCAAATATGCAGTACACTTCGAACTATCATGCAGTACTAGAGACTAGCTACATGTAGTACACACCATACAAATTGGGAAAAATGTGGAAACATGTAGTGCTCAGCTAATATATAAGCAGTTCACATATTGTAACCATGTAAACACAAATTTCCCGTTGAATAATAATTGAAACGGTTCAGATCACAAAAGTGCTTATTACAAAACACATGAAAAAGATGAAGCGTTCAACACGCAAAAGTACTTATTACAAATCAACCTCATAACCTTAGCCAATCACGTCAAACATGATTCTAACCGTATGATCCTCGAGTTCAAAGAAGTTGAGGACAACAACTTGCTCAGACTTCGGGCCACTATCAATGACAAATTCCTTCCACCCTTTCTGCAGACACAGCCGCCCGTCAACTCCTACACTGTACTTGGCTGGTTTAAGGTATCCATTACCAAGAACAACTTGAAGAATTCCTTTCTTCTTGAGCCGGACATACCTAACAGCTTGTTGAGGAATTTTCTGCAAAAAATAATAAAATTGTTTGAGAACGATACTAGCAGTAAAATTCTCATACTGTGCATGGAGATAGATGAAGTGCACAATAGTCCAACAAGTAGTACAAATAAAAGGCATTTGAATATGCAGTATGGAACTTGCAAATATGCAGTACGCTTTGAACTATCATGCAGTACTAGAGACTAGCTACATGTAGTACACACCATACAAATTGGAAAAAAATGTAGAAATATGTAGTGCTCAGCTAATATATAAGCAGTTCACATATTGTAACCATGTAAACTAAAACATAAGCTACATGCACACAAGCAAAAAAATAAAAACAAGAAATAAGAACACATTGCAGTACACTTCAAAAAACAAAAAAAAGTGCGTTCCTAAAATACTAAAAGTTCAGAATGCAATGGAATTATACAAAAAAACACAAAGAAAAAATCATATCTAACGAAACATACCATCATGTAGTGAGTCTCCACCTCTGTTGGCGTAAGCTGATGGACAAAGGGACTCGTGCAGCCAAGGCCATGCCGAATCAGGGCAGAATAGAACGCAGAAACGTTGATCTGGCACATATCCTATCCTTCCGTGAATACTATACCATATGCAAGCTGCTCGGCTCGCCCAGTTCGGCACAATACCTTCCCACCACGACGAGCACGACGGGCCTGCAAGCAAGTTTAACAATCGCAGTGCATCGGCACACCACAACCATGGCCGCAACAGAAGAGATACGCATAGGGGCCTGGAGCCATCGCAACAAAAACCTAGAAAAGCAAAAAAAAATAATAGGCTGGAGAAAGGAGAGAACTTGCGGCTAGAGGAGAAATGAAATGCAAAGGAAGGGTATAAGTTAGCCTTCATTTATATAAGAGGAATGCAAAAAGGTCAAAACTGAAAATTAAAGGGGACTTAATGGAAATTATGTTCCCAAGAATAAAGGACAATCAATAAAGGCTTATGTTACCAAAGAAAAAGGAACGAAAAAAGGTGTACTTTGACTGCAGCAATTCCCACGAACAAAACCGAAGATCATTAAAAATAATGCTCTTAAAAATTATAATCTACAGACCATTTTATGTGTGCAGTTCTCCAAATTCGTACCAGGAAGTTCACTACATGTGTGGATGAAGTCCAGTACATGCTCAAAATGAAGCAAAAGAGAAGCACTTTCGCGCAGTGTACAAAGCAGAAATTACAGCACCTGATGTAATCCTTAAATGTAAGTCATGCAGTCCGCAGCATTGGCATAGCCAGTCACAACTTTTTGGCACAAAGAAGGATGCACGCAGTGCAAAATATGTACACCTGCAGCACAGGACTATGACGAATGCAGTGCGCATAGGGGCACAAAATCAGTGCACACCCGTCCACTAAGAAAAAAGGATACGTAAGAGGAAAAACAATAAAGAAAAATGATACCAATGCAGTGCACAAAAATGTAGCGCAGAACACGTGCAGTACGGAATGCGTGCACATGCAGTACTGAAACTAAATCAATGCAGTGCACGGGTGATCTATAATACCTAAATAGTTCATCCCCACTAACCTATTTCTCTTGACATGCAGCCTATCCAAATCATCATTGTGCCACGTCAGCTTTTTTCCTTAAGATTAGCATAGACGCCCAGCCTTCTCTCCTGGGACGAACTGTGTAACCAAAGTAAATTAGCGATCGCCTCCTCTTCCGTCTTCCCTAACCGATTAGATAGCCTAAGCATTCCATCTTCGTCTCTCATATCATAAAAGTCCATCGCCGTTGCGTCCTTATCCTCTCTCCACTTCACCTCTTAGTATCCATCCAACTTGATCTCATGTGTTGTTCTCTGCTCAGGCTGCCGGCGGCCTCGCAATGCACCACGCCTCTGCCGTCACCTCCTCCTGCCGCCCCACGCACCTTGCCGATGGGTCAGTGGTCGCTGACGATCTATTGCCATGCCACACCGACGACCTACTACTGCGGAGGACGGAGTTGCCATGTGGTCGACTGCCTTGCGCAATCCAGATCCTGAGCGCGGTCGCGCTCCTCTGCTCCTCTAGAGTTATTTATTTCCGTTCAAGCAACTCCGGTAAGTTTCATATATGTTGATTCGTTTTGTCATACTCACAAAGCAAATTTGTTGCCATACTCACGATGCATCATTGGAATTTGGAATCTCATGAGGTTGCTGGTCATCCATTGTTTTTTTATCAAGCAGTTAGATGCTCCCGTGCAGGATCCGCATGATTGCTCGTGACTACAAATTGTTTCCCCACTTCTCTGTTTTAGCTACCTGACAAATAGTCGACAGGTTTGCGAATTATATGAGATATGTTCCTTGATTTTCTTCAGAGCTACGGATCTGTTATGTTTGGTTTATCCCATGATAATGTTTATTTGCTTTGTGAAACAAAAAATTACATCCTCGCTGACCTGTATTGTCATATTTGCACAATCCAGGACTGATGTTCAGTTGTATGGAAAGATTCAGTACATCTAGGACTATGGTCATGAGAAGATTGTTCCTATAGGACCAATGAATATTAAATATATCACTGACCATGTTCTGGCATATTTCACATCCTTGAACTAATGATATTAAAAGAGAAGTATGGTTTCGGTTGTATGGAAAGATTCGATACATCCAACACTACAGTCATGAGAAAATTATCTCTAGAGGACCAATGGATATTTTGTATGAATTCCTACAATTGACTTCACATACTTCATAATTTCATACTGTGTATCATCTGACCTTGGTTTTCTTGCGACGTGTGGCAAGGAGAAGATATTTAAAGTGGTTCTTCAAGTGTTTAAACGAAGTACAAGAATATGAGCGTGACATAAATCGTTTGTTGTTTTCTTGAGGAAGGTAGATATATTTGAACTTATCATCAGGCACACATGTTATCTACTGTATGTACTCAGTTTAAGTTTTAACCCTTCTCATAATTTTATTTTTGAAGTTGCTACTCACCTTTGTTCACGAAGTATCATCAGGAGCACATGTTATTTATGGAAATCCTTGATGGGTCATACATCTACATATTTTCCTCTGCTTAATTAAGTATCTTGGTTGTGAATACCAGTAAATTAATCCCTGTGTATTATTGCTCATGTGTTCTACAACTTGCATATGCTGAGCCAACTTAGTGATAAGCCATTTGCACTTATTGATTCCAAGTCATTAAGGGTATTATTATTTCATACTTAATTAGCTGGCAATGCTCTTGAGCACCTTTCTCATGGGTCACAAGTAAATGTTAATAGGATGTTTCTATTGGCATTCGTATTTCAATGATAGTGTCCATGAAGTTTATTCAAAAGAGTTGGGAATATATTTACTAAGAGTCTCATTTTTTATACTGGATGGGAGGACTCCCATCGTAAAGTCCATCTTATCTAGCATAAGTTCACCACTAGGACATTGCTTTAGTGGCCATGCCATCTCATGCTGCATTTTACCAAGCTTTCCAGTGACATAGTTATTTTAGGCAAATACTTTTGTTGCTAGACATATATAGATATGGTACATTTTATAATTAATTAGTATATGTTACCCTACTATATTGCAAGGATAAACTTGTTCCAGAATACCAATGAAGGATCATAATGACAATGATCAGTATATATGTGAAGTTGGACGCCACATCTCAAATAAACTCAAATCATGTATTTTATGTGTAGTATCTGATTACCTAACTCCATACGATATGCATTTAGTTTTCATTCGCAGACTTTTTTGATATACCTATTGTCCAAAGCATGAACAAAATAACTGAGCATGACTGAGATCCTAAACCACAAATATTGCAATTCTTTATTTTTCATTTGCTCAATGTAGCATATAAATATTCATTTGTAATTTCTTTTTGTTGTAAAATGAATTCCGGTCGCAACACGATAATTGCATCTCGGTGCTTATGTGTGTAAGTACTAAGTACTCATGTTCTTTCAGCCCAACTCTTTGAGACAGAGAAATTCATAGTCACTTCGGCAAAAATAAACTAGAAAAAGAATTAGTACTCTTCCTGCTCCATATATCATGGTTAGTTTTGCTCTTATTGTTGATATTGGAGCTCCGTCCATTAGTTTTATTCTTTGTGCAAATCATAAATATGCATCTGAAGATTGATAATGGATATACAACAACAATTACACATATTACAAAAATGACTATCTCAAAAAGTCATTTGTATATCACCTTTCATATCGTGTCTAATTTGGAATCACCGTCCTTAGTGTGTTTATATACATTAATTTTTTTGGAAGTCACATTTTATTACTTAATCATATCACTATATTTAGTAGAAGTTATAATTGTATTAAGCTTTGTGTCTGCTGCATTTTTTACTTAAGGTCATATATCTACTATGGAAAAAAGTTTTTCATTTTATTTACTACGACATACAAAGGGCTAAGTATTCCGCAGCAACGCGCGGGGTATCATCTAGTTTACTAAAAAGCAGTGCACGCCTCAGCATTGAAAAAGATACAAAGGAAAAAAATTGACCACCCAAGTGAGTCGGCCCCAGCCAGTCTCGTAGTAGGTCTGCGCCCATAGAAGGCGAGTCGTTCTGAGTCACAATGCATGAGGTCGGTTGCACATGGGCCCACAGGTCAGAGAGCATATAGTTGCGAGCATAGTGTATAAGTGCCCAAATAAGTATCCAGAGGAGTTCGACCGGTATGCCTCGCCAGCGCTTATAAACAGGTCAGACGCGCCTTCCGCGGGCGAGGTGGGACTAAACATTAGGACGCACACACAGCGAACCGGGAACCAAGCCGTGCTCACAGGCCGACTTGGGCCCAAGTGCGTCTCTAAACTACCCGAACACAGGACCAACAAGTCCGACTAAGAAAAAACAATAAGTTCAAAAATTGGGGGGGGCACCCCCCCCTTTCCCTACCCCTCCCGTACCAGGGACTGCAATAAGTACAGGCAAAAACAAGATGCAGTACGCGGCTGTAAAAAATGCAGTGCGTTAAGTTACGCGATGCAGTGCGGTATGGCAATCCAGTTCCCGATTACCTACACGAATAAATACACGCAAAAACAGTGAAGTACGCACATGTATACACAAGTGCAGTTCTGTATTGTAGAAGATACAGTGCAGGACTATATACGAATGCAGTTCATTATCACACAGGATGCATGTATAAACGTAACAAAATGCCCGTTCGCACAGAAAGTGGTGGTTCAAAAAATTTACTGATCAAAAATAAAATAAAACCACCTTAAAAACCACGTTCGCATACAACCACCCAATCAGAGCAGTTCCATCACCACAAGCCCACGATCACAGATGCAAAACCAACCCACGATCTGCACAACCGCATCGTCAACGTGATCATGCAGTTCATCCGACGAGGCCACCCCACCCCGCGCCCTCCCCTTAAATTCAGACCCCTGCAGGAGGCCTTCTCATCCACAACAACACAAGTATCCATTGCGCTGCCACCAAATTGCCCCATATCAACGCAAAAGCACCAAGCCCTGCTACCGGCGATGATGTTCACCAACAAGTACAAGGGCGACAAGGCCATGGAGGCGCACGGCAACACCAAGTTGTACGTCATCCACACCAACGACAAGAAGCAGATGGCGATCTCCCTTGCGCAGTATGAGCGCCACCTCAGCCTCCAGCCCCACAAGATCATCGGCATTGATCTCGAGTACGACAACAACCTTGAAGTGATGCAGAAACCTGCCCTCTACCAGCTCTCCATCGGCAAGAATCACCCAGTGCTGCTCTTCCAAATGAGCGCCTCTGAAAGGTGCACCGTCTTCGACAACTTCCTCGTCGACCCTAGGTACACCTTTGCAGGCTTCTCCATCGAGGGTGAGAAAACTAGGCTGGAGCGCGTTAAACTGGAGGTCGCCAACTTTGTCGACATCCAGAAGGAGTGGAGGGTGCCTGAGGCAACCAAGGCGTTGGACTCCCTCGGAGACGTCTCCGGCATGCTCATCGACAACTACTACAACAACATGAAGAAGAAGATCACCGACAACGAGCACAAGCGCTGGGCCACCCTGCCTCTGTCCATGAGGCACATCGAGTACGCGGCAAAGGACGCCTACGTAGTGTACGAGATATGGAACCACATCACCCTCACCCAGGACGGCCTTCGCCGTGCAAAGCTGGAGAAGGAGGAGCCCCCCAAGAAGCGCGCCAGGAGCAGCTGGGGATGGGAAGAGCTTAACTGGTGAAGAAGAAGATGATGCCGACCAGGAGCCAACAATGCCAGCATTCTTTTAGAATTATCATCAAATTTGCTTTATGTTGTTTGCTTATGTATCGTTAGTTTGCTTGTGTGCTGGACCTAGTTTGCTTGCCATGCACAATCGCTTGTAATGATGAACTTTGATTATGTTAGTTTGCTTTCTGTTCAACTTAGTTTGCTGGTGATGAAATTGTCGTACAGAATGCAAACAGGACGCATGTAGTGCAAGTTGTGTACGAATGCAGTACATAATCTGTCGAATGAAGTCTTAACATACCCAACAAAGCAGTGCACGAACCTAAATTTTAAAAAAAGAATACATAAGAGCAAAAACACAAATAGAAAAACGCAAACACGTAAATAATTCAATACAGTGCGGAAGTACACGAACGTGCAGCACAGAACCATAATGAATGAAGTACAAGTATGATGTACTAAGCAGTGCACTCCCATACATTGGGGAAAAAGACTTTATAATAGCACAGACACGGGAACAAAAAATGAGAACTCTACATGCAGTACAGAACCCTGATCAATGCAGTGCATGCCCCAACATGGAAAAAACACCTAAGACAGAAAAATACAAAGAAAAATAATTGACCACCCAGGTGCTACCAGCCCCAGCCAGTCTCGTAATAGGTCTGCGCCCACAGAAGGCGAGTCGTTCTGAGTCACAATGCATGGGGCCAGCCACACATGGGCCCACAAGTCAGAGAGCATACAGCTGCGAGCGTCGTGTATAAGCGCCCAAATAAGTATCCAGAGGAGTTCAACCGGTATGCCTCGCCAGCGCTTATAAACAAGTCTGGCGCGCCTTCCACGGGCGAGGTGGGACTAAACATTAGGATGCACACAATGCATCTGGAACCAGCCGTGCTCACAGGCCGACTTGGGCCCAAATGCGTCTTCACTATCCCAACACAGGGCGAACAAGGCCCACTAAGAAAAAACAATAAGTTCAAAAATAAAACATCAGAAAGAAAAATGAGAAACAGTTTTTTAAATGAATAACAACAAACAAAAAAATGTGCATCGGCACCGTAAGAAACTATTAATAAATAAAACACAGGAAGCCCGATGTCAACGTATAAATGAAATCTGCGATGTACAACAATGCAGTTCTCCACGTGGAAGCATGAAGTATTTTTTTTCTGAATTGCAGTTATCTTCACTCTGCAATGCAGTATGGCTAAAATGAAGAATGCAGCCCTGTTACTTAACCAAAGCAGTCCGACACCCCTACCCACACTACCCTCCATCCACACAAAAGTTGTATTACCACAAAAATCAAGAGAAGAAAAGAGAGTACATATGTGTGAATCCTACTGCAGTACACTATGTGGACCTGAGCAGTTCGGTTCTGATAGAAAAGAAGTGCACTGACTTGGACAATTCACCAAAAACACAATCATCACATTTTCTGGCAGTTGCATCAATACATTGATCTAATCACGAAAAAAGTGGCGACGATGTTCCGGATTTCCAATGCACTAACAGAGCCTCCTCATAGCAGAACCTATATGCAGTTGCCATGTAACTTAAAACAGAGCCCCACCATGCTACCGCCCCGCTCCACCTCTCCCACATCCTGTACAGGAGAGCAAAGGAGAGTAGAGGAGAGCAGAGGAGAAAACACAACTGCTTCGTCCCCCCAAAAACCCCATTGCATCTTCTTCTCCGCTCCTCCTTTCACTAGCATCTCTCTCTAGAACAAACACCAGAGAGCAGAGGAGAATCATGGCGGCTGCACCTCTGTACAAGCAGCGCCGCAAGTACACCAGGGAGCTCCACGACGTCCACCTCCACGGCAATCACAAGCTCCATGTCCTTTGCACAAGCAAGGGCAAAGACGTGGACAAGATGTTTTCCACGTTCAGGAGGATGCTCGGCGGAATGCCCGTCAAACTAGTCGGCATTGATGTCGAGTACACACACTACGAGAAGCCACAACGGGCAGCAGTGCTACAGCTATGCGTAGAAAAAGAATGCCTTGTCTACCACATCTGTGTAGCTAAAGACAGGTAAGAATAACTATTGCTTGTCAATATTGATTTTTAATTTTTTTCACTGCAATTGCCAAATATTTAAACTTTGGTTCTCATTTTTGAAAAGCATGGCATGTGAATTCATTGACAGTTTTAATCTGGCTCCATGTATGTCACTCATGTGTTCAATTCTTGGATTATATTATCTAGCAATATTGACAGTTTAATTATATTTTCTTCACTACAACATCACCATAAAAAACATGTATGAAATTAGGTTCAAGAATACAAGCATACACAAAACATCATTCTTTATGCAATCTATTATCAGATTTACTAGTTATGTTGAACAAACTATTAGCAACTGCTCAATGCACCAGATTCAGATATTCATATTGCTGTTCAGTTTCAGAAAAACACAAAAAATATTGGTAGTTCTAAAGAAATAAACTATATTCACTCTATACAAATATATTGCAGGCCAATGGAACTAGACAAATTCCTCATGAATGATGAGTACACCTTCGCCGGATTCGCTATTGAAGGAGACAAAAGCAAGCTGAAGGTATCTGGTTCGGAGATCAACTCTGACAACTACATTGATATTTAGGTGGAATGGAGAGACCCATACAATAAAAAGAAGTTTGACTCTTTGGCTGATGTTGCCGGCAGGATGATAGACATTCACTACCATGACATGAAGAAAAAAATTAACCGCAAGGAGGACCATACTCTGTGGGGATTTTGCCCGCTGCCAGAAAAGATTATCAAGTATGCAACAATAGATGCATTCGCAACATATCAGTCATGGAGAATCATCTACGATATCATAATGGGACTGGACAGGGCAAAAAGAGAAAAAGAAGCAAAGAAGAAGAAGAACAAGGCTGTAATCCAATACAGCAACTAGAAAAAATCAGGGTTGTGTTTAGTTTCACTTTACTTTAGGCGTTGTGTTGTTCTTTGTTTCATGTATGCAAGATTTTGATGATGTCCGTTGCTTCATATCGAACATTTCTTTTGTAAAAACAATGTCAGTTTGCTTGTGATCAATTGCTTTCGCAGAAATTAGTTTGCATTAGAACAAGTATGTACACAACTTTGAAAATTTTAATGTGTGATACCAAAACATACTATTCACATACAAAACAAATTCAAAAACAACATTAAACAAAAAAATTAGGTAATCTGACTACAAACTCATACATAAAAAAGAAAAGATTAATGCAGTTCACAATGGTAAAAAAAGGAGTACACATGTCTCATCATGCAGTCCACAAAATAGTAATTATAAAAAAGAAAAATTAATATTAAGACTTCTAAAAAAATAATCCGTATACCATTCTAAACAAACGTGAATACAGTTCACAGAACAAACATAAGGCAGTTCACGAAGTGTATACATGAAGTGTTGTACATGCATAAATGTAGAACGACAAGGGCCGCAGCAACTTTCGTGTGGTGCCCAACACACAGACTTGCTACACGAAGTGCAGTACTCATACGTTGGTGCAAGCAGTACAAATGACATCATTTGTACTACAATGAGAATATATATCATCCAAAAAATAAAAAAATGCTTCAAATAAGGAAAAAAAATGATCACCGAGCTGCAACCAATCCCCGGACATTCTGTTTTTCCATCAAACGGGACGCACGCAACCCCCGGAGCCACACCCCTATAGACAAGGGGCGACGGGGTATGACGGACTCGCCTAGACATGCGGCGCCGCAGCAAGCCGTGTCGCTGCCTGCTCCAGCTTGTTCCAGGCTCGGCCTCCCAGGGGGATGGGGAGGGGGGGTCACAACCCCCCCTCCCCACCCCCTGCTCGGCCTCGCGCTAACGCATGCAGTGCACTTGGTTGACAGGCGCAGTGCGGACATTCTGTTTTTCCATCAAAGGGGACGCACGCAACCCCCGGA
>NC_057813.1:116942432-116946452 GCF_018294505.1 Triticum aestivum
CGCTAACGCATGCGGTGCGCTTGGTTGACAGACGCAGTGCAGACATTCTGTTTTTGCATCAAAGGGGACGCACGCAACCCCCGGAGCCACACCCCTAAGATAGACAGGGGGCGACGGGGTTTGACGGACTCGCCTACACATGCCGCGGCGCCGCCTGCTCCGGCTCGTTCCAGGCTCGGCCTCGCAGGGGGATGGGGAGGGGGGTCACGATGCCCCCTCCCCACCCCCTTCTCAGCCTCGCGCTAACGAATGATATGCGCTTGGTTGACAGGCGCAGTGAAGACATTCTATTTTTCCATCCAAGGGGACGCACACAACCCCCGGAGCCACACCCCTAAGATAGACAGGGGGCGATGGGGTATGCACTACAAGAAATATGTCAACTTATGACCTTCTGTCAGTGACCCTCGAAGAATTGGTCATAAATTTATGACCATTTCAGACCAATTGGTCAAAAGCTGTTCGGGGGGCTCCAAACCCTAAACCATTGCGACCATTTTGGTCAGAAAGGTCGTAATTTCCTCACATGAAAAGGTCATAAAGCAAACAGCGCTAGTCTGCTGCCATATTTCTAGTTGTTAACGACCAATATAGATGGTCATAGCCTTGTAAATTGTGGTGGGTTGCTATGACTAGGCGCCACCTCATCAGTTTTGCCTATGTGTCATGTCCATGTGGCAGTTTTTTCCCTAGGTTGTGAAGCAACCTATATTTCTGTCATTCCCAAAATTCCCAAAAAAACTCATAAATTCTTTGGGTCATATCTTCGTCAAATATGTAAAAACCTTCCTTGCCTAGTTCAAAACTAATTCAAAAATATTCATTTTCCTATTCTGTTCAGAGCAGCACTTTGTGAAGGAAGTACCACTTTGGCATGTCCAAATGGTATCCATTTTCTACGGTGCTTTCCTATGCCCAAATAACAATCCTCCACCAAATGCCAGCTCAATCCATTCATTATTTTGAGCCGAGCTTCAATATTCGTATTTATGTCCAGTGTGGTGGTTTGCAAAGCAAGTACCACCTAGGCTCCTCCTTTTGAGCTGAAAATTTGTGAAGACGGTCTTCTTAGAAACTGATCATCCTCAGCCAAAACTCACCCCCATTAGCCATGTACATTTCCCGTACAGCTAATCAAATACTTGGCTGCTAATTCATGTTTGAGCATCGATTGGTCTCCTCGTGAGAATCTTATGTTGTAATTTTCTTCCTAGCACCAACCTGGGGAGTGACCAACCCACTAGACATGCCTAGGCCGCCCAGAACACATGGCAACGCCACGGTCACACGGTGACCACGCGGCGGGCATGCGAGTTTACGCGCTCTAGAGTTGCGGCCCTCGGCCACCGCCCAAACCTCGACGTATCGCCACCAAACCATGTATTTATAATTAAATAGGTCCTTATGTAACTAGAAATGATTTTTCGAAAAAATAAATAGCAAACTATGAGGCAGCTGCAGTTCAAATTTGACCCGCTTCCAGCTGAATCGGCAGAAATTTGTCTTTTTCACGAGAGGTGGATCAAAAAATTTTACACCAGACCATTTTGTCAATTGTGCATTAAATATGCCCTAGTATTTTATAAAAATGATTTGGTCCAATTTTGCAACAATTATTTGGTAGTTCCTTCACAAAAAAACCTCCTTCCGGGCACTCGAAAAATGGAAAATGGTTTTTCCGTCCAACGAAAATGAAAACTTCCTTAGGCAACATTGTTTGCCATTCCAATATGCACCCTTTTGCACAATATGAGATAATTTGAACAAACTATGCCATGAATGTGGCCATAAGATTGATCATTTGGCTTGAAAGCCATGAATCTTCACGCAGGATAGCTCATTTCTGAGAACACTTTTTTAAAATAATTACCGTATTACAAGTTTGTTATTTTTCTTGGGAACTTGGCCACATATAATGACACAATGTGAAGGTTTACCAATTTTTTGATTTTTTTTTTGAATTTTTTATGCCTGTTTCAAAATGCGATCAAAACGGCGGGCTTGACCGTTCCTAGCTAGTGGTTGAATCTTGGAATTTTTTTGGTGTTTCTCTGATTAAATAGATACTTATGTACCTAGAAATGATTTTTGGAAAAAATAAATAGCAAACTATGAGGTAGCTACAGTTCAAATTTAACCTGCTTCCATCTGAATCGGCGGAAATTTGTCTTTTTCACGAGAGGTGGATAAAAACTTTTTGCACCCAACCATTTTGTCAATTATGCATTAAATATGTCCTAGTATTTTAGAAAAATGATTTGGTCCAATTTTGTAACAATTATTTGGTAGTTCCTTCATAAAAAAACCTCCTTTTGGGCACTCAAAAAATGAAAAATGGTTTTTTCGTCCAAAAAACATGAAAACTTCCTTAGGCAACATTGTTTGCCATTCCAATATGCACCCTTGTGCACAATATGAGATCATTTGAACAAACTATGCCATGAATGTGGCCACAAGATTGATCATTTGGCTTGAAAGCCACGAATCTTCAGAGATGATAGCTCATTTCTGAGAACACTTTTTTAAAATAATTACCGTATTGCAAGTTTGTTATTTTTCCTGGGAACTTGGTCACATATAATGACACAATGCGAAGGTTTTCCAATTTTTGATTTTTTTTTGAATTTTTTATGCCTGTTTCAAAATGCGGTCAAAACGGCGGGCTTGACCGTTCCTAGCTAGTGGTTGAATCTTGGAATTTTTTTGGTGTTTCTTTGATTGAATAGATAATTATGTACCTAGAAATGATTTTTGGAAAAAATAAATAGCAAACTATGAGGCAGCTGCAGTTCAAATTTGACCCGCTTCCAACTGAATCGGCGGAAATTTTTCTTTTTCACGAGAGGTGGATAAAAACTTTTTGCACCCAACCATTTTGTCAATTATGCATTAAATATGTCCTAGTATTTTGGAAAAATGATTTGGTCCAATTTTGTAACAATTATTTGGTAGTTTCTTCACAAAAAAACCTCCTTTTGGGCACTCGAAAAATGAAAAATGGTTTTTTCGTCCAAAAAAAATGAAAACTTCCTTAGGCAACATTGTTTGCCATTCCAATATGCACCCTTGTGCACAATATGAGATCATTTGAACAAACTATGCCACGAATGTGGCCACAAGATTGATCATTTGGCTTGAAAGCCATGAATCTTCAGAGATGATAGCTCATTTCTGAGAACACTTTTTAAAAATAATTACCGTATTGCAAGTTTGTTATTTTTCCTGGGAACTTGGTCACATATAATGACACAATGCGAAGGTTTCCCAATTTTTTGATTTTTTTTGAATTTTTTATGCCCGTTTTCAAAATGCGGTCAAAACGGCCGGAATGACCGTTCCTAGCTAGTGGTTGAATCTTGGAATTTTATTGGTGTTTCTCTGATTAAATAGATACTTATGTATCTAGAAATGATTTTTGGAAAAAATAAAGAGCAAACTAGAAGGCAGCTACAGTTCAAATTTGACCCGCTTCCTACTAAATCGACGGAAATTTGTCTTTTTCACCAGAGGTGGATCAAAGCTTCTCACACCCAACCATTTGGTCAATTGTGCATTAAATATGTCCTAGTATTTTAGAAAATTGAGTTGGTACAATTTTGCAATAAATATTTGGTAGGTCCTTCACAAAAAAGCTCATTTCGAACACTCGAAAAATGAAAAAATAATTTAAAAGAACTCATTTCTCATAACTCTTTAAAAAAATATTTATCTTATTTCAATTTATGATTATTCCTGAAAACAATAGTCAAATTTGCTGACGCAATAAAACGTTTTTTTTTTATTTTCAGGTCATAATAAAATAGCTAACACGATTTAGCACATAATTTTAGTCAATTATGACCAATTTAAATGGTCAAAATATCATACCTGTATACTGCATTCTGATTGGTCCAGGGGCCTCTCACGCGGATCATGGGTAAATCACCGTCGGATCTTCTGGATCCAACGGCCAGCACCAAACATGGATGTGTCCCCGAAACCCTAGCTCTGTCCCGTGGTCAGTTTCCATCCACCCCCCCC
>NC_057813.1:116946655-116950942 GCF_018294505.1 Triticum aestivum
TTCTTTCACTCGCTCTCTGCTCCTCCTCTCCCCTTCCAGATCCGGCAGAGCTCCTCTCGATCCCCTCCCCTTCCAGATCTAACCACCGCACCCATTCTCTCCAGATCCTATCCAAGCCCCCCCATCCACCGTCCCCTTCCTCCGCCGTCGATGTTCGCGCTCAAGGCCTCTGCCTCACCCGCCCTCGCCATTGCCTCCTCGGCGGGGTTGCCCTTCTTGGCGTCCGCTTTCGCGGCGTCGAGGGCCGCGCCGCCGCGGCCAGGAGGGTCTCGCTCCGCGGGGCCGCACCCGCGACCTGCTACCCCGCGCCCGCACCAACTCCGGCACGGCTCCACCCGCTGCTCCCGCCCTGGCACCGGCGCCAAGGCCGTCCCCGCCCACCAGGTCTGGGATCCTGCCACGGGGTTGGTCGTAAAGGTCCCCGCCGTCTCCGAGTTCTTCGTCAAGGTCCCCGCCGTCTCCGAGGCATGGGGCCGGGGCGTGTGCCAGATCTGCGCCAACGGCCTGGGCACCATGGTGGAAGGCGAGGTCTTCACCACGGTGGAAGGAGGGCATCCAGGCCTGCCTCCTGTGCAAACCGCGTACAAGCATCACCTGGGCATGAGCAGACCAGTTCCACGCCAACAAGATGAACCTGGGCGATGCTGACGCAGTACGACATCGAGGAGGTGCAGGAGCACTACAACTACCTATGTGAGCACTTGATTCTTCTTCCTGATTCGATTTGGTGTTGATTTGATTGATTCCCGATGCATGATTCTTCTTCTTAGGTACTCTTCTATTGATGAACTTCCTCCACACCTGCAGTGACAAGAAAACGCTAAAGAAGTGGTTGTTCAGCGACCAGACTGTGGGCTAAGAAAATCCAGCTGAAAGAGAGACGACCACCGTACCTGCCTGAGAAAGATCCTGCCTACAGTGCATGGATGGTAAGATTTGTTTCATGATTCAGTTTTGGGTTAAGTAGTAAGCAGTAGTCTAGTTACAATGCCTCTTCTGAAGAAAGACTTGCAGATATCCATCTTGTGTTGCATGCCCATTGATGCATACCTGTTGCCAGTGCTATCCGTCTTGGCCTTGCATGTGGTATGGTTGCTAGTTCCTTCTACTGGCATCTCCATCTCTCACCACCACTGCGTAGATAGATTAGCAGGATCAGCTCACTGGAGACTAGTAGAGAGCATACCGATCTCACATTCTCAGATTTGCTGTGTGCACAAACAGATTTTACTTAAAAGCTCCCTGTAACCTTTTGTTTCATTGGTCAAACACGATAGCTGCGATGCCGAGGGAGCTCCCCTACACACGTATGCATTCTAATGGTCACATACTCCATAAAATATTTGCATGCATGACAATGCTTACTTAGATTAGAAGCATTCTGTACAAGACAAACTACTATATGCTAGTCTTACTTGCAGTAAACCATCATAATTTAATTTAATTTGGAGGTTACTGGACTGATATTTTGTTTGACAACTACTACAACTGAAGTTTTAGAAATTTCTTCCAGTACTGAATGTCTTGGTGTTATTCTGAACCATTTGCATTTGCTGTATCTCATTACCAGTGTTCATTCTTCATTGGTCCATGTCCAGGTCCGCCGCCATGCTACAGCCAGGCCACCCAACACACATCGAACTACAGCTGCTCCTCCTCGTCTCGTTTGTCTTCTTGCCCGGGAAGAAAGGAAGCGCCGGAGACCAGCCACCAATGGTGGTGCCGCTGGAGTTCCCAGCGGAAGCTCCGGCGTCAGCACCAACACACCCTCAACCTCCTCGCCCTCGGATTCGGGCTCTACAATCTTGGATTCCCAAGTGTAAGCCTTCTACTTGTGCATACACAAATGACAAATCTCTGCACTTCTGAATTCTGTTAGTGGGGATAATAATAACATAACAGTATGAATGTGCTATGTAGGTTGCGAAATGCATCGAGATCGGTCTTCAAGTGATCATACTGCTGGTGGCTCTTTCCTAGGTAGTACATGCATCATCAGTCCTATATAGCTGTTGCTCGTGTACTCATTTTGTTCTAGGAAAGTGGGAGGGCAGGGCCCCTTGATTTTCTTTTGCTGATTCATATCCCCAATCAGGAATCAGACTAGACTAGAGTTCAGAGATTTATAAAATTGAATTCTCACATATAAAGTTTTAATTGCAAGGATGGGAGGTGGATTCCCGTGCGGATCTGGCGTCTCTGACCTTTGCATCCACAAGGAGGATCGGCGACAACCCCGGACCCGTCCGCTGGTGCTGCTGATCCTGCTTGGAAGGACATGCTGGCTCTTCCACGTTGGCTGCATGACAGCCATGGTGAGCTCTCTGCTCCCTACATCTTACAATAGTTGGCCTGAGATTATAGTTGGGCTAGAAATGAACTTCTTCAGTTCGATTTGTAAGATATAATACCAGTTGAAATCAGTGGATCATGGGTGATATGAGATTCTAACTAAATCCTTAAGTTTGTTTCTTTAACCATATGTGTAACTAAAATCCTGGTTCATTGCATTTTAACAATGCAAGCTGTACCACGAGTCATTCAACAATTACAGGATATTGTGACTTTCATCGGTACCTACTTGGACACACAAAATATGAGTAGATACAATTGACTTCTGGTTATATTATGTTGTCAGCTTCATCTGTTCTGATTCTATGATATCTATGGAGACATTGGTTCAGTTAGTTTTTTCTAGTACAACTACCATGAATATCCATGTCTCTTTATACCAGTAAGTTAGTCTGATGCTAGACTAGACGCCTCTTTATGCAAGTTTATTGTCATGTATATTTATATGTATAAAGTCGAATCAAGTAGTAACATGTGAAAAACACTTGCACTGGTGTATGTAAGGAGTCAAGTACATGTTTGTTACAGCAGGGCAGAGTAGATGTTTGTGTTACCATCCATTCCACTGACAACATGTTTCTGTTATTGTGGTGCTTGCTTAACTCACTGCCATCTACATTCTGTTCTTTTTTATCATCTGTCGAGAAACTATTGTGATGATTTGATGCCCATCTGGTGACTATTTATGTCTTTAGTGTCAATCGATGTTGCATAATCTGATTTGGACACCTAGGTTCTTGCATGGTTCTTAGATTAATTGTTCTGTTTTGTTGTTAGCAAATATTGCTTATATTAAGACTATAAACATGTGACTATTCCTCTCATTTATAGGAGTTCTGAAGACATTTGAAGAAGCCCGAAGCCCCAGTCAACAACTTGCTTTATATATTACTGAATTTGTAATGCTAATATTCTTGAGAAATTTGATGTACTGCTGAACATGCTGGGAATTTGATGTATATTTGCTCGCTGAACTTGATGTATACTTGCTCGCTGAACTCAGAATATTACTTTTTATTCACTTGAAATTCATTTCTTGACTAAAAGTGGCCAGAAAAAGAAATATATAGCCCAAAAGAAAAATGGCCGAAATGCCTATTGGACCAAATCTATTCGGGCTTTGAAAAAAGGCCTAAAATATATTGGTTGGAACAAAGGCTGAAATTTGAAAAGAAATGGACCATTGAAAGGCCAGGGCCTAGAAAATATGGTCCAGGCCCAAAAAAGAAATGTACAACAAAAGACATCAGTCTAGAGAATCGAATTGTTGGGCCAGGCCCATGTAGCTAGCAAAAATTAATAGAAAAAATACATATTAAAAAGGCCGAATTGTTGGGCTAGGCCCATGTAAAACACCTAATCGGACCGGGCTGAATCTTGTGCCACGTCAGATTGCCACGTTGGATGCCTACATGGCCTGGGGAGGTTGCTAGTGACCAAAACACCACAGTAGATGTATTTTGGTCATAAATGTTTTGGACCATTCCAGAAGAAAGGTCGCTATAGTCAGTTTACGACGGCCAGCTTTTGACCTTCTGTTTTTGGTCACAAAAAGGTCGTAAATGGAAATTTGTGACCTTTCAGTGACCAATAGTGGTGGTCACAAGTTGACATATTTCTTGTAGTGATGACGGACTCGCCTATGCATGCGGCGCCGCGGCAAGCCACATCGCCGCCTGCTCCGGCTCGTTCCAAGCTCGGCTTCGTAGGGGGATGGGGAGGGGGGTCATGACCCCCCCTCCCCACCCCCTTCTCGGCCTCGCACAAACACACGCAGTGCACTTGGTTGACAGGCGCAGTGCGGACATTCTGTTTTTCCATCAAAGGGGACGCATGCAACCCCGGAGCCACACCCCTAAGATAGACAGGGGGCGACAGGGTATGACGGACTCGCCTACGCATGCGGAGCCGCGGCAAGCCGCGTCATCACCTGCT
>NC_057813.1:116952550-116953268 GCF_018294505.1 Triticum aestivum
ATGGGGTATGACGGACTCGCTTACGCATGCGGCGCCACGGCAAGCCGCGTCACCGCCTACTCAGGCTCGTTCCAGGCTCGGCCTTGTAGGGGGATGGGGAGGGGGGTCACGACCCCCCCTCCCCACCCCCTGCTCGGCCTCGCGCTAACGGACGCAGTGCGCTTGGTTGACAGGCGCAGTGCGGACATTTTGTTTTTCCATCAAAGGGGACACACGCAACCCCAGAGCCAGACCCCTAAGATAGACAGGGGCGACGGGGTATGACGGACTCGCCTACGCATGCGGCGCCGTGGCAAGCTGCGTCGCCGCCTGCTCCGGCTCGTTCCACGCTTAGCCTCGTAGGGGGATGGAGAGGGAGGGTCACGACCCCCCTCCCCACCCCCTGATCGGCCTCGCGCTAACGCACGCAGTGCGCTTGGTTGACAGGCGCAGTGCGGACATTCTGTTTTTCCATCAGAGGGGACGCACGCAACCCCCGGAGCCACACTGCTAAGATAGACAGGGGGCGACGGGGTATGACGGACTCGCCTACGCACGCGGCGCCACGGCAAGCCGCGTCACCGCCTGCTCCGGCTCGTTCCAGGCTCGGCCTCGCAGGGGGATGGGGAGGGGGTCACGATCCCCCCTCCCCACCCCCTGCTCGGCCTCGCGCTAAGGCACGCAGTGCGCTTGGTTGACAGGCACAGTGCGGACATTATGTTTTTCCATCAAAGGGGAC
>NC_057813.1:116954599-116955266 GCF_018294505.1 Triticum aestivum
CCCCCCTCCCCACCCCCTGCTCGGCCTTGCGCTAACGCATGCAGTGCGCTTGGTTGACAGGCCCAGTGCGGACATTCTGTTTTTGCATCAGAGGGGACGCACGCAACCTCGGAGCCACACCCCTAAGATAGACAGGGGGCGACGGGGTATGACGGACTCGCCTAAGCATGCGGCGCCACGGCAAGCCGCGTCGCCGCCTGCTCCGACTCGTTCCAGGCTCGACCTCGCAGGGGGATTGGTTGGGAGGGTCACGAGCCCCCTCCCTACCCCTACTCGGCCTCACGCTAACGCATGCAGTGTGCTTGGTTGACAGGCGCAGTGCGGACATTCTGTTTTTCCATCAGAGGGGACGCACGCAACCCCCGAAGCCACACCCCTAAGATAGACAGGGGTGACGGGATATGACGGACTCGCCTACGCACGCGGCGCCACGGCAAGCCGCATCACCGCCTGCTCCGGCTCGTTCCAGGCTCGGCCTCACAGGGGGATGGGGAGGGGGTCACGACCCCCCCTCCCCACCCCCTGCTCGGCCTCGCGCTAACACACGCAGTGCGCTTGGTTGACAGGCACAGTGCGGACATTATGTTTTTTCATCAAAGGGGACGCACGCAACCCCGGAGCCACACCACTAAGATAGACAGGGGCGACGGGGTATGACGGACTCGCC
>NC_057813.1:116955408-116955939 GCF_018294505.1 Triticum aestivum
TGTGCGCTTGGTTGACAGGCACAGTGCGGACATTCTGTTTTTCCATCAAAGGGGACGCACGCAACCTCCGGAGCCACACCCCTAAGATAGACAGGGGCAACGGGGTATGATGGACTCGCCTACGCATCTGGCGCCGTGGCAAGCCGCGTCGCCGCCTGCTCTGGCTCGTTCCAGGGTCGTCCTCACAGGGCGATGGGGAGGGGGTCACGACCCCCCCTCCCCACCCCCTGCTCGGCCTCGCGCTAACGCATGCAGTGCGCTTGGTTGACAGGCGCAGTGTGGACATTCTGTTTTTGCATCAGAGGGGACGCACGCAACCCCCGGAGCCACACCCCTATGATAGACAGGGGGCGACGGGGTATGACGGACTCGCCTACACATGCCGTGGCGCCGCCTGCTCCGGCTCGTTCCTGGCTCGGCCTCGCAGGGGGATGGGGAGGGGGGTCACGATGCCCCCTCCCCACCCCCTGCTCGGCCTCGCGCTAACGAATGCGGTGCGCTTGGTTGACAGGCGCAGTGCAGACATTCTAT
>NC_057813.1:116958013-116958654 GCF_018294505.1 Triticum aestivum
GCCACACCCCTAAGATAGACAGGGGGTGATGGGGTATGACGGACTCGCCTACGCATGCGGCGCCACGGCAAGCTGCGTCGCCGCCTGCTCCGGCTCGTACCTGGCTCAGCCTCGTAGGGGGATGGAGAGGGAGGGTCACGACCCCCCTCCCCACCACCTGATGGGCCTCGCGCTAACGCACGCAGTGCGCTTGGTTGACAGGTGCAGTGCAGATATTTTGTTTTTCCATCAAAGGGGACGCACGCAACCCCGGAGCCACACCCCTAAGATAAACAGGCGGCGACGGGGTATGACGGACTCGCCTACGCATGCGGCACCGCGGCAAGCCGCGTCGCCGCCTGCTCTGACTCGTTCCAGGCTCGGCCTCGCAGGGGGATGGGGAGGGGGGTCTCGACCTCCCTCCCCACCCCTGCTCAGCCTCGCGCTAACGCAGGCAGTGCGCTTGGTTGACAGGCGCAGTGCGGACATTCTGTTTTTCCATCAAAGGGACGCACGCAACCCTCGGAGGCACACCCCTAAGATAGACAGGGGGCGACGGGGTATGACAGACTCGCCTACGCATGCGGCGCCGTGGCAAGCCACGTCGCCGCCTGCTCCGGCTCGTTCCAGGCTCGGCCTCGTAGGGGGATGCGGAGGGGGTC
>NC_057813.1:116958916-116959831 GCF_018294505.1 Triticum aestivum
CAACCCCGGAGCCACAACCCTACGATAGATAGGGGGCGACAGGGTATGACGGACTGTCCTACGCATGCGGCGCCGCGGCAAGCCGCGTCGCCACCAGCTCCGGCTCGTTCCAGTCTCTGCCTCACAGGGGAATGGGGAGGGGGGTCACGACCCCCCCTCCCCACCCCCTGCTCGGCCTCGCGCTAACGCATGCAGTGCGCTTGGTTGACAAATGAAGTGCAGACATTCTATTTTTTCCATCAAAGGGGACGCACGCAACCCCGGAGCCACACCCCTAAGATAGACAGGGGGCGACGGGGTATGACGGACTCGCCTAAGCATGCGGCGCCGCGGCAAGCCGTGTCGCCGCCTGCTCCGACTCGTTCTAGGCTCGGCCTCGCAGGGGGATGGGTTGGGAGGGTCACGACCCCCCCTCCCCACCTCTACTCGGCCTCGCGCTAACGCATGCAGTGTGCTTGCTTGACAGGCGCAGTGCGGACATTCTGTTTTTCCATCAGAGGGGACGCACGCAACCCCTGGAGCCACACCCCTAAGATAGACAGGGGGCGACGGGATATGACGGACTCGCCTACGCATGCGGCGCCGCGGCAAGCCGCGTCACCGCCTACTCTGGCTCATTCCAGGCTCAGCCTCGTAGGGGGATGCGGAGGGGGGTCACGACCCCCGCTCCCCCCTGCTCGGCCTCGCGCTAATGCATGCAGTGCGCTTGGTTGATAGGCGCAGTGCGGATATTCTGTTTTTCCATCAAAGGGGACGCACGCAACCCTGGAGCCACACCCCTAAGATAGACAGGGCGACGGGGTATGACGGACTCGCCTACGCATGCGGCACCGTGACAAGCCGCGTCGTCGCCTGCTCTGGCTCGTTCCAGGCTCGGCCTCGCAGGGGGATGGGGAGGGGGGTCACGAGCCCCCT
>NC_057813.1:116960210-116988435 GCF_018294505.1 Triticum aestivum
TACCTTACCGTACAAACAATAAAAAACCAACTGCAAAACGCAACTTTAGGCAAAATCAATGCGTTTTCTTTGGGCAAAAAAAGCAGTGCGGTATCATAAAGCAATGCAGCTTCGGCATGCACACACATGCAGCGCTGAACTTGAAGACAAAAAAATGCAGTGCTTTTTGTTGGACAAAGAAGTTCGGCATCAAATGCGAAGGAGTTTATCGAACACATACCATACATATAAGCGTGATAAATGCCAGTTCACATAGACCGTAGTCGTCAACAAAAAATAAAATTATACACTTATATATACTGTATGAGTTATTGATATAAAATACACATACACATACAAATTCGTCCACATATACTGCTGCATAAAAGAACAAGAAAAAACACAACGACAGAAAAAAAAGTCTTTTTCATACATTATCTACCTTAGTCAACACACACATACACAACATCAAACCCTAGTTATTATCCACGCACATGCTTTTGCCCCCAGTAGAAAACAGTGCCCCAAATGACTGTTACTGCATTTGTGACTGCGTCTGCGATTGCGACAGGGAAGTGAGCCCGAGGTCCGCAATCAGTTCACGTAGCTCAAGCGGCATGTCTTCATAACACAACATGTTTGAAGGATTGAACAGCAGCTGGAACATGTACTCCGCCTTCCAATCTTCAATAGCAGGCTAAAAATAAAAAATAAAAAAAATGCAGACCAGTGATTAAAAAAAGGCCGTCATAAAGAACAAAAAGTGAAAAAATTAAAATAATAAAAAAAAGTAACAAGAAAAAGAAGAAAACAGAGAAGGTGTTATGTCGGATTTCAAAATTTTCTCAACTAGACATTAGCCGTCATACAACTGTGTCATCCTCAGAACATAGATTCCGCACTCATTTGCTCCCTGTGCTGGCACGACCGGGTAAGAGGGCTTCCCTGCCAATTTAACCCAGTCAGGGTGGTTCTTCGATTTATACATTTTTTCACCATAAATCGCCTTCAGAAGTTGAGTCATCCTCCTCATCTGGCAAAAAAAGGAAGCACAAGGTAAGAATAACACACATCATGGATCAAAGTTGCTATTCAGACGAACCAAAAAAATATAAAAGTTGTTCTCGAACGTCTAGACAATCCCTCTTTTAAGTGCACGTGAGAAAAATGCAGTTCTGTCGCGCACATGTTGCAGTGCACTACATAAACAATTGTGGTTCTATGTGTGCTAAAATTTGCATGTGCAGTTTATGAAAAAAAA
Organism: Triticum aestivum; assembly: GCF_018294505.1. Classification (NCBI taxonomy): domain Eukaryota; kingdom Viridiplantae; phylum Streptophyta; class Magnoliopsida; order Poales; family Poaceae; genus Triticum; species Triticum aestivum. Next base: position 116,961,451 of record NC_057813.1, read on the forward strand.
TGCAGTAGGAGAAACAGAAAAAAGCTTTACGCTTGGCTAGAAAAAATAACATACCATTTCAGTGCAATCTGCTTTCTAGCCAGGCCTGTGCCACCCTGTCGTGACATCAGGATGGCTAGTGTAATTCCTACTGTCATGGATATCAAGCGTCTGGTGATGTTGGTTCATCGTGTATAAGGAATAATGACCATCCTTGAATCGCGGCATCATAATCTGTTCGCATAAAAAATGAAATGAAAAGTTCTTTCGACACGTAGCACCAGGACCACTGTTCCAAAAATAACTATAAAAAGAAATGCAACAAACCAGGAAAAATAAATGACAAAAAACAATGAACTTACCAGTTTTGCATCCAACAGGTTTGCGTCGTTGCTCACAAAAAACTTGAACTGGTTAACTGCATCTTCTAAAACAAACGAGCTATGCACAACTGGGAACACAGGATTTCCATCATTATCTCTCGCCACAGAGGTTTCCATTTGAAGAACGTACTACACACAAAAAAGAACAAAAAAGGACATGAAAAAAAGAATAAACAATGCAAGCAGGCATGGACATGAAAAAGACAGTGCAATAGGAAAGAATGACAGCAAATGTTTACCGTGATAAATAAAGGTGAAAGTAGCACACGTTCACCAGATTGATAAGCTAAACCCAATTCAGGGTCTTCCTTCCAGTACTTGATGACAAAATCCATGAGATACGAATCCATTAAAGCTCCTTTGCCAAATGTATCATAGATATAGTTGATATCGTAAGTATTGACATCACCAAAAGGACCATGCACCATAAAGAACGCGTTCCTGCAGTAAACATACACAGATGGGATCAATAAAATTAGAATTAAAATCAAAACACACAAAAAGGATGAAGGGCACACACATCACATAAAACTTACTCGCGATATTTGGTTACAAAATTTTTGCTGAGAACAAGATCCTTTATTTTAATCGCCTCATCAATATATTTGAACCTCGGAGGCTTCAATTTCTCTATAGAGCATCTCAACTTAAAAGCCCTCTCACCTGCCCTCTTGTTCAAAAATACTTCAACCTCATCCAAAGGAGGACGATTAATTGCTGCACTCCTAGTCCTAGTGACACGTGCACATGGCGTAACAAAATCATCATCATCAACATCATATACATCGTGTGGAGAGCTAGGTCGAGAGACACTTCCACCATCAGGTCCAGACGCCACATTTGTGTTCAAACCATCTCTAGCCAAAGAACCAGAATTATCTGGAGAGATTTCAATGACACAATCCTCCATAACCACCTCAGAACCCTGGGACTCAAACAGTGACGTACAGCCTTCATGAAGCCCCCCATGAAAACCTAAAAACGTGTAGAAAAAACATGGAAGCACTCAGCACAAAACACAAAAACCAAAAAACATGTATACAGAAAAATAGAATGCAGTCTACTTGTATACAAAAATGCAGCCCACTTGTATACAACAATGCAGCACACTTCTCTACATCAATGTAGTCTACTTGTATACAGCAATGCAGCCCACTTATCTACAACAATGCAGCACACTTCTCTACATCAATGCAGTCTACTTGTATACAGCAATGCAGCACACTTCTCTACATCAATGCAGTCTACTTGTATACAGCAATGCAGCCCGCTTGTCTACAGCATTGCAGCACACTAGTCTACATCAATGCAGTGTACTTGTATACAGCAATGCAGCCCACTTGTCTACAGCATTGCAGCACACTAGTCTACATCAATGCAGCCCACACTTGTATACAGCAATGCAGCCCACATATAAAGAACAATGCAGCTCACTTGACCATAAAGAAGCGGAACCAAGTAGTAGACAAAAAAATAAATAAAGGGAGGATAAAGAAGTTCAATAAAACAACCTTTATTTGCAAAACCTTGAAGTGATGTTAAATCAAGGCAACACTTCCTCGATGTTAGCTAGCTATAGAGCATGGCCTTTCTGATGTAGCCAATGTGCTCCACCCCAAACTTAGCAACTCGAACACCATCCCATGTCTGCAAGAATTGAAACATATAGAATCCACGATCATGCCTGCAATAAAAAGAATAAAAACATCAGTTTCACAAAAATGAAGTGAAAAAAAACTTGAACAGTATGCCACAGAAGGGCTGTATAGAACGCACCCATTTGGCTGCAATGGGACAATGACATGTTTCAACACAAATCCATCAAGTGTAGGAGGATTTAGCGGCTCATCAGAACTTGAGCTCCCTTCTTTCCATGCACGCTTGATATTTTTAACCATCCTCCTAAAAACACTGACCGCATCAGGGCTGCCAGGTTTGTTGAGGGAGTCAAGAAATTCAAACCGCCTTTCTTTCACATTTAACGCAACTACACAATAATGACCAACACCATCCATCGTATCTGGCGGATCAAAAGTTGCAAAAAGGACCTGTTGGAAGCATGAAAAAATAAATAAAATTATTATAAGAAGAAAAAACAGAACACTATAAAAACAAAACAGACAAAATATAGTTTTCAACACATAAAAACGTCTCTCACCATATCCTTTTTATCAACACGATCCTCGACTTTTGAGGAGAACATCATTTTAACACTCCTGCCTACAGTACCACAATTCCAAATATTTGTCTGCCGAAACAAAACCAAAAATCAAATAGTGCTCAAGCAAAACAGGTCGTCACACGAAATCAGAAAAGAGAATAAAAAATTAAAACAAAAATGTCTGCATTCTTGCACAAATATGGTACGGGACAACCATTGTCGGAGATCCCTTAAACTTATCTACCAGCAAAGAAACCCCAATATCTACAAGCCTTGTAGTGAGCATCCCTTTATCCCAAAAGGATTGACCAACTTCGCCAATACTAATATCACCCATCTCAGTTTTAAAAGCAATCATGTCCCTGAATTTTTCATGAAAACTGAAACATAAGATACTAAAAAAAATAACAACAAAGAAAAAGGGGTAAATACAAAAATTAGATAATACATATGAACAAAACAAATTCTAAAAAACCATACTTCTTCTTCTTGTCCTTCTGAGCCCTCGTAACAGTAGTGTACAACTCATTGTATCTTTTCAGAAGAGCTGGATCAATGCTCGACGGTGTCACAACAGGAAGTTCGTCATCTGTAATAAAAAAGATGAAGTTCACTTATCCAAACAATGAAGTTTAAATATTAAGATAAGGAAATTCTGCTAGCTATTTTGAAAATCATAGACAAAAGATCAAGTTTCACTTATCATTAAACATCTAATATAGATACCATAGTAATTAAACAACATGAATGAGAAAAACTTCAAACTGCACTGTTAAAAAAACTCTTGCCTTCAGTGTCAGAGTCTTCAGGCTGCTGTTCTTCAGAGCTGAGCAAAATATTTTCTTGCATAGGTTGCGAAGAATCCACCACAACCTTTTTGGACTGGCCTTCTGCAGCAACATCAACATTCTCTAGATTTACAACAGTCTGGTCAACAGCAACGTCCTTAGATACTTCAACTACATGAGGCTCCACTCTCGATACTTCCGGAACATCGTTCGACACCAGACAGACAGGGGAAGCAACAACACTAGCAGCAGGGGCAACATTCTCCAGTGGCTTTTCAATGACAACATCAGAATCTTCATGCCGACTAGTGGGAACAGCATCATGGCATCCTTGAGCTACAGAAGGATCTGCATAGTCAACGGCAACCGATACAGAAGCATCAACACTGCCACGGCCATCAACAGCACAACTGCCCTGATTCAGATCAACGTGAACTTCCCCATTTTCTTCTCCAACCTGTGGAAAGTTTAAAAAACACACAGTAACACAAAAATGAGCGTGGGGATAACTAACACAACAACACACATCACACTTATGTCAAAAGACTGCTGACAACATACACAGAACAACTACAGTCCACATATGCAAAACAACTCCAACACACGTGTGTCAAACACAACTACAACTGCAACCCACATATACGTAAAAAAAGAACTGCAATTCACTTTGTCAAAATGCTGCAGTTCAGTTATGTTAAATACTGAAGATCACGTATGTAAATCAGTATGGACCGTGCATGCGAAAAGAACTGCAGTTCACTTCTGTTAAACAATGAAGCTCACACATGTAAAACTATTGCAGCTAACATATGTAAAGGAAAATGTGTATGGATGAACATAACAGCGCACATCAAGTTTATAACAAACAACAAAAAATTAGATTACAAGCACTAACAGAAGAAGTAATACAACTATACCTTATCAGCTACAACATCCAGAGGGGACGATGCATCACCCAAGACCTCATCCTTCCCAGAGCCATCGTAGGTCTCTTTATGCACATCACAAGCAGCAACACTAGTCTACGGGCATAGAACAAACCAAAAATGAGAAATAAGATGGTACCGACCAAAAAAGAAAAAACTTCAACTATGCACAAGCAGTACACACTTCACAATAGTGAAGTACAAAAAAAACAAAAAAAAGGGAAGCAAAAAAATTCAAGTTCAAAGAAAAAGGGACGCATGGCAGAACAGACATGGCAGGAGTATTTATACCTGACCAACTCCATCGTCTCTAGTTCCATCGACACCAGAAGATTCCACTCTAGCCTATAACAAAAAGACAAAAATAGTGAGGAGCAGTCAACATAATACACAAAAAAAGAGGTTCAAAGCCGCAAAAAACCTAGAACATACATTGTCAGCGCCAACGCCAGCGTCCTGATGGGTCATTTCATCCAAAATATGCCCAGCATCCTTCTCATACCGACCGCATTTTTCTTCCTGTAAATGTCTCAATTGAGCATACGAAGACCAAACATTTGTCACTGCAATCTTCAGGCTTTCAATCACACCATAATCAAAATTGTGAGCAGCAATAATATCTTCATCTCGTAGGCCATGGCCAACAGGGAAAAAACAAGCAACTGTCCTCAACCTGTCACCAGAGGTTGGCAAATCTTTAGTCGGCTTCAAAAGCTTCAGAAGAAGCTCATCAATCTCCTCGTGTTTTTTGCCGCCAACAAATGTCTGTTTTATAAGAGCTTGTATTATCAAACATCTGTCGAGGCATGAAACCACGAGTATGCGGCACCTCATCATCACAGGAAGGAAGCTGGCTACAGATAGGCTCATAAAACCTAGCATGAGTGCTAGGCCCCGCATTAGAGCTGTCGTGTACAACTGCAACAGGACGGTTGTACACAATATCACCTGACGCCTTCCACTGCAAAAAAAAGATAACAGGCAAAGAGAAGTACACATGTGAGTACTAGAAAAGTTCACATTTATAATGGCTGCACATTTTTTTAAAAAATCTGATATTAAAAAAGCAGATGCACTAACCAGCAGCTTCCCAAATTTGTAACTTTCCAAGTAAATCTTTCCCTTCACAAGCACATCCTCATTGTACAATTTCATAAGGTCCTTGGTCGTCAGGTATGACGCGCGTGGCGTCAACGTGTGCATAACTGAAAATTTGTGAAGCTTCAAGCAGTCAAGATACATAATCAGGGGGACAATGGCACAACCCTCTACACAATTCTGCTTGTTGCCTTCTATTTGCCACCAAACCACAGCTGCCTGCAACTCATCAACAACAAGTTGACAAAAGTCCATCTGAGCCATAGCCGCATAATCCATGTTCTCTACCATCACAGCAACTCTACCCAAACGAACTGCAGGCCTCGGGCACAGCAAATTCTGGTAAAGTATCAGGAAGAACACCTTCACAGCAAGGTCAACACTCACATAATCATCTTCCTCCACCAACACCTTCAACTTCTCAAGCCAGTCCTTGACACCTATACTTTTTGAACGGTCAAAGCCAAGTTCATCCTTCAGGGCAGTCAACGATTCATCATGACCGCTGGAAGCAGGCATGGGTGCAGTGTGACGTCCCATAGGTAAATCAAAAATGTGATGAACTGCATCACATTTGATTCGAAGAACCCTGCCATTCCCAAAGTCCATTACCATGGTGGCAGGGTCAATCACTCCCATAAGACAGCACATAAGAATGCGCGACACATTTTTCTTTACTGTCAGATCAAAGACAACACCAAATCCAGTATCCCTAACACGGCTACAATGTGCCTCTTTCAACAAAGAAGCAGTCTTGCAAACAGTGGGAAGCGACAATCGCACGGTCTTGTTAAATCAAGAATCATCTCCCTCAGCATCATCTTCAGTTGCATTGCTATTACTAGACTTCTTCCTCTGTGTAAAGGGAAATGCAGTCCACATTAGAAGACTAGGCATAAAAAAGAGACATAGAAAATACAGAAAGAATAACAATGAAGGAAACAAATGCAGTGCACCTCAACAAACGTTTGGAGCAGCATCCACCTCCTCGCCAGAGTCACCACCAACATCTTCATCGACATCATCACGGGCATGCTTGGGTAGACTCTTAGATGAACCACAGTCTTTGCGTCTAGAAGGATGAACACCCTTCACATAATCAGCAAGCACAAAGTCATCATCATCAGAGTTGGGACCTTTAGTGACATGTAGTCGTTTGCGCTGAGGATCATCCCTTCCACTAGCTTCAGCAGTTCTCTTGCAAAGATTCTTCTTCATTCCAGCAACACGTGGACTCCACTGAGGTGTACCACCTTCCTCAGCAACGATACTCAACCTCTTCTTCTGCAAAGAAGGCTGCTTCACCTTGCCAAATTTACCACCCTTGGCACCATCTGCAGATCTCCTCTGCTTCTCCTTAACCGCAAACTTTTTTGACTCAATTTCAAACCTCAACTTCTTCTTGCTTTGCTTCAACTCATATTAACGAAGCTGTTCCGAGACCATCCAATCCTATGTAACTTCCTCTGTACCATCAACAGGCTGCGATTGTGTTTCAGACAAGACGGGGCGTCTCTGATCAAAGCTCACACCAACATTACCCTCTGCAAAATAATGGCCAATCAATTGAGTAACCTCCTCAAACCCAGGCGCCCCAGCATGGAAAACAAACACTGCGTCAAAATGAAGTTTGACTATGCTCGTTAAAAATTGCACAAAAAGAACAAATGCAGTACAGTTAGACATATAAATGCAGTGCTCCAACCATAAACTCAAAATAAAAAATAATGCATTGTACAAAAAACTTGAATAAAACAATAATGCAGTTCACACATACATACAGTGGAGTTCACATATACAAATACATGCAGTGCTGCATATACTAAATTCACGATTGTTCGCAACAAAAATGTCGGACTAGATAAAACAAAGCAACACCAATTTGTGCAAACATCAAGCAACCAGCATACCAAAAGGAGGGGCCACACTTATGGGAGAAGATTCAATCGGCGAATTCACTTCATGTACTCCCTCGACACCATGATCCTTACCACCAGGACAAGGAGAGTCAATTGGTGTATCATTATGAGCGCTGCAATCACCTACTAGATTAAAAAAACCAGAAAACAGAAATTACAAAACATCACATGACAAACTAATGCAAACGAACGCTGACAACTAACAGAGCATAAACCAATAGGCAGGATGAATTAGGAAACTAGATAAACATCAAACAAAATAAACAAAGCCTAAAATAAGCACTCCACATACCCTGAACTCCTTCTCCCACTCTGCTCGGCGAAGACATAGCGTTTCCTTGCAGCACAAGGACGAAGTGACAGACATAAGCAACAAAATCAGCAAAAATCTCAGGAAACCCTAGATCCACATTGCTACACACAACTATCGACTTCAAAACGAGATAAAATCAACTACCTATGGAAAAATTACACAAGCAAAAAGAGCGACATCAACTACGAGAATCACAAAACAAGACGAGGGGACGATCAAGACCGAGGCCAAGCGGAACGTACCACAAAAAAGTGTGCGGCGACGACGGTGGGAAGGGGGAAGGAGGGGCGGCGACGGTAACAAAAAAGAAAGGGATGCGGGAGCGCAGCGGCAAGGGCTGACGAAGCGGACAGCGACGCGGAATGCAGGAATAAGGACCTCTAGAGGGCGGCGGTTCCCCTGGCGACGCGGTTGCTGCACGCGACGGCTGTTTTGCTCGAGGGAGAGATGCCTCGGGAGAAACTATAAGAGAGGAGAGGGGATTATTCTCGGTCTCTCTCTCTCTGACAGCGGAGCGGTGGAATAGCCTGGAAGGGATATGTAGGAGGCCCGCGTGTCGCAAAAAGGTTCACAAAAAACGGCCGGCCCAAAAAAGGCCCGGATAAAATAAGCCAGTCTACATCAAAACGCACACATTACTAAAAAACAAAAAAAAATGCACATGATGCAGTTCTCTGTGAAGAATCATGAAGTTTGAATGGTAAAACAAAAATAAAATACATACAGTTCGTCAAAAAAGTTAAAATAAAAAACAACACGCATGTTAAGAAAACGCATCCGAAAAAAAGTCTACCTCCAAATAAGTGCCACACAAAAAAAAGTGCCCCCCTCCCCTCTCCCCCTAAACCTCCTGTACAGTGCAGTAAGCACAGGCAAAATACAAATGCAGTACGCAGTACTAGAAAAATGCAGTGCATTTTGTTACACGATGCAGTTCGCTATAGCAATCCAGTTCCGCATTATGTAGATGAATATATACACGGCATAGAACACAGCGATGAAGAAAAACGCGAACACGGAAATAATAAATGCAGGCGGAAGTACACAAACGTGCAGTACAGGACCATAACCAATGCAGTACAATTGTAATTTGCTAAGCAGTGCAGCCCCATACATTCGAAAAAAAAGATTACAAAAAAGCAAAAACACGGGAACAAAAATGAGAATTGTACATGCAGTACGGAATGAAGTTCACATCCAATACATAACCCTGATCAATGCAGTGCACCGATGATTTACCAAAAAGCACTGCACTCCCCGACATTGAAAAAATACAAAGAAAAAATTGACCACCCAAATGATATCGGCCCCAGCCACACAAAAGTTGACGACGTATATGTGTCTCTAAACTACCCGAACACAGGCCCAACAAGGCCGACTAAGAAAAAATAATAAGTTCAAAAAAAAGTGGGGGGGGCACCCCCACCCATTTCCCTACCCCTCCCGTACCAGGGGGTGCAGTAAGTACATGCAAAAACAAGATGCAGTGCGTGGCGGTAGAAGTATGTAGTGCATTCCGTTACGCAATGCAGATCACCGAAGCCTATAGCAAGGACACGCAAAAAACGATGAAGTACACACATGTATACACAATTGCAGTTCTGATTTGTACACGATGCAGTGTGGAAGTATAAGCAATGCAGTTATGTTGTCACGCAGTATACATATATAAAACATGACAAAATGCCCGTTCGCATAGAAAAGTGGTGGTTAAAAAAATTTACTGATCAAAAATAAAATAAAACCACCTTAAAAAACCCACGTTCGCATACAACCACCCAATCGGAGCAGTTCCATCGCCACAAGCCCATGATCATAGATGCAAAACCAACCCACGATCTGCACAACCGCATCATCAGCGTGATCGTGCAGTTCATCCGACGAGGCCATTCCACCTCGCGCCCTCCCCTTAAATTCAGACCCCGGGCAAAGGCCTTCTCATCCACAACAACACAAGTATCCATTGCGCTGCCACCAAATCGTCCCATATCAACGCAAAAGCACCAAGCCCTGCTACCGACGATGATGTTCACCGACGAGTACAAGGGCGACAAGGCCGTGGAGGCGCACGGCAACACCAAGTTGCACTTCATCCACACCAACGACAAGAAGCAGATGGCGATCTCCCTCGTGTAGTACGAGCACCACCTCAGCCTCCAGCACCACAAGATCATCGGCATTGATCTCGAGTACGACAACGACCCTGAAGAGACGCAGAAACCCGCCCTCTGCCAGCTCTCCATCGGCAAGAATTACCCGGTGCTGCTCTTCCAAATGAGCGCCTCTGAAAGGTGCACCGTCTTCGACAACTTCCTCGCCGACCCCAGGTACACCGTTGAAGGCTTCTCCATTGACGGTGACAAAACCAGGCTGGAGCACGTCAAACTGGAGGTCGCCAACTTCATCGACATCCATAAGGAGTGGAGGGTGCCCGAGGCAACCAAGGAATTGGACTCCCTTGGAGACGTCTCCGGCATGCTCATCGACGACTACTACAACAACATGAAGAAGAAGATCATCGACGACAAGCACAAGCGCTGGGCCACCCTGCCTCTGTCCATGAGGCACATCGAGTATGCGGAAAAGGATGCCTACGCAGTGTACGAGATATGGAACTGCATCACCCTCACCCAGGACGGCCTTTGTCGTGCAAAGCTGGAGAAGGAGGAGCCCCCCAAGAAGCGCGCCAGGAGTAGCTGGGGATGGGGAGATCCTAACTGGTGAAGAAGAAGATGGTGCCGGCCAGGAGCCAACAATGCCAGCGTTCTTTTAGAATTATCATCAAATTTGCTTTATGTTGTTTGCTTATGTATCGTTAGTTTGCTTGTGTGCTCAACCTAGTTTGCTTGCCATGCAAAATTGCTTTGTAATGATGAACTTTGATTATGTTAGTTTGCTTTCTGTTCAACTTAGTTTGCTGGTGATGAAATTGTCGTACAGAATACCTGGGATAATTTATTTTTTGTTTTCTGCTATGTATCATTAGATTCGAGCAGTGCACAAAATGAAAAATGAGTTGCAGTGTGCAAACAGGACGCATGCAGTGCAAAATGTGTACGAATGCAGTACAGACTATGTCGAATGAAGTTTTAACATAATCAACAAAGCAGTGCACGAACCTAAAATTGAAAAAAGAATACATAAGAGCAAAAACAGAAAAAGAAAAACGCAAACACGTAAATAATCAATGCAGTGCAGAACCATAATCAATGCATTACGCGTATGATTTACTAAGCAGTGCACTCTGTCGTGGTTCTAAGCCTGACAGTAGAGTGGGGGGTAGGTATGGAGAGGCAAGGTCCTAGCTATGGAGAGGTTGTAAGCACAAAGGATGTACAAGTTCAGGCCCTTCTCGGAAGAAGTAACAGCCCTATGTCTCGGAGCCCGGAGGCGGTCGAGTGGATTATGAGTATATGAGCTACAAGGTGCCGAACCCTTCTGCCTGTGGAGGAGGGTGGCTTATATAGAGTGCGCCAGGACCCCAGCCAGCCCACGTAGGAGAGGGTTTAAGGTGAGTTAAGTCTGGGGCGTTACTGGTAACGCCCCACATAAAGTGCCTTTACTATCATAAAGTCTACTTGATTACAGGCCGTTGCAGTGCAGAGTGCCTCTTGACCTCCTGGTGGTCGAGTGAGTCTTCGTGGTCGAGTCCTTCAGGCCAGTCGAGTGAGTCCTCGTTGGTCGACTGGAAGGCGACCTCTTCTAAGGATGTCCTGGGGTAAGTTACTTGGATCAGGTCCATGACCCTACCCTAGGTACATAACCCCATCATTAGCCCCCGAATGGATTGAGGCTTCGAGTGAAGAAGGAGTTGATGTTGTTTCCGATTAACCTTTGCGTTCTGGTCGTGCGTTGTCCTGGACCAAAGAATCTCTTCGTCGACAGGAAGCAACTTGCCTTCAGTCGACTCGATCCATTCTGTTTTTGCGTCGAGTGATCTTTCAAGCTTCGACGATCTCCGAGCGACGGATCGCCGGAAACACCGCGTCTGACAGACTGATTTGCTGTTCGCGGATTCCACGGGATGCGAAATTTGGGGACGCGCGCGAAGCGGGGCGGACCGCGGCGTTCGGATGGGACGGGGCATGGACGCCTCGATCTCCGCGCCGCCTTTTTCGCCACGTATCCCGTCTGCATAACTGCTCCCAGATATGATTAGATCGACGGGCCCACCTGTCATCCACTCGGAAGGGACCTTATAAACATGCCCGGCGAGGATTTCTGTGCTGCGCCTCAGCATTCTCTCTCTCTCTCTGCTTCCTTCTTCCCCGCCCAGCGTGCTCGCTCTCGCCCCCGCACCACTTCCCTTCGCGCATCCCACCGGCGACCATGGCCAAGGAGAAGACGGCGGCGCTGGAGCGTGCAAAGAAGGCGTCGGCGTCGGAGAAGGCGAAGGGGAGATCCACCAGCCGCGGAGGGTCCTCGTCTAGATCCCGCCTGCCGAAAGGCTGGGTCCAAGGAGACTGGATCCAGTCGACCATCACGGAGAATGACCTCCTCGACATGGCCAACGAGGGCTTGATCCCCCACGGAGCTGCGAGGCTTCCGGGGAAGGAGTGGCAGCCTCAGCCAGAAGAGGGTGAGTGTGTGCTTTTGGCCACCCATGTTGATCGTGGGTTTTCCTTGCCGCCGAGTGTTTTCTTTCGTGGCTTCTTGAATTTCTTCGGAGCGCGGCTCCACCACTTTACCCCAAACTCCATTGCCTATCTTGCTGCGTTCGTGTCCATGTGTGAGGGTTTCTTGGGCTGTCGACCGCACTGGGGTTTGTTCAAACATATATTCACGTGTCGATCTCAGACCGTGAAGAAGGCGAGCCCAGGTGATGAGAGAACCCGAGTCGTCCAAATGTGTGGGGGTATGGGGATTCAGGTGAGGAATAAGAGCACCTTCCCGCCCATGACCTTTCCCGAGTCCGTCAGAGGCTGGCAGTCGACTTGGTTCTACTGCCAGGTCCAGTCGACGCCAGGGCAGTCGAGTGGACTCCCTCCGTTCACCATGGACCGAGTGAGCAAGCCCTCCCCTCTGAAGCTGATTCCGGAGGAGAAAGCTGACGTGAAGATGTTGATGGAGCGCGTGGTGCAGTTGGTTCGGGAGGGAGTGACGGGCATGGACCTCCTGGAGGTTTTCCTCAGGCGTCGCATCCAGCCTCTCCAGTTCCGGAGCCACTGCATGTGGTTGTACTGTGGGACCGAAGACGAGACTAGAGTCCATCCAGAAGCAGTCGACGATGTCACTCTGGAAAGATGGATGGCAGCCGTCACCGGAAACAAGGATAACCCACGCGGAGCCAGAAGGATTCCTCCACTCGACCACAACAGCGACTCAGACAAGGTACACTTGCTCTGCTCTCCACTGCGCCCTTGTCGTATTCATTTCTGTTAACCCTGCCGACTGGTCGACTGATCCTTGTCTGGGCATCTGCTAGGCCCTCACCGAGCTGTACTCGATGCCCAATGGGGCACAAGCTTCGACTGAGGAGGGCGAGGCGAGCGGGGGCGAGAGTCAGGAAGAGGAGGAATGGGACTCGGATGTTGCAGAGGATGATGACGACGATGATGATGATGACGGTGATGAAGACGACGTCGAGGACGAGGAAGAAGAGGAGGAGGAGGTCGTACCACCGCGCTCAGAAAGGCGGTCGAAACTTGTCCACGACCCTTCGACCGAACGTGGTAAGGGGGTTGCGACCGCCACTCAGTCGACCAAGCGCCCTCGGACCACCTCTCCGGTGCCGACTGAAAAGGCGCTGAAGCAGCCCAGGGCGGCCTCGTCGAAGCCGATCAAGCTCTTGCCGAAGATGAAGGTGTCCATCCCCACCATATCAGGGTAACCGTGCTGCTCATATTTTCTTATTCTGTGTGACCTTTATCTCTGGTCGATGCTGAAGTTAGTCGACTGATCCTTTGGAGTTGCAGTGCTGCTACTTCTGAAACCTCGGCCCGGGCTGATGACCACGAGATGGAGGACGCAGCAACTTCGAACCCAGGTACTGTATTCTTAACACTGTTCTTAGTCGACTGACTCGCGATCTCTGATCCTGATTCTTCTCCGCAGCTCCACCCAATACTGTTATCAATCTCCCTGATGACGACGAGGATGAAGAACCACTGGCACGCAGGAGGAGTCGGAAAGCGTCCGCCAGTAAGGTGCCTCAGGATGTGACGGCGCCTGAGATTCTGACTGTGGAGGAAGAGAACACCACTCGACACACGGTGTCCTTCGCAAATCCACTGACGAGTGCTCAACAGCCCTCCCTCTTCATGACGCACCACGTCCCAGAGGACCAAGCTGGCGCGGCGAAGGAGGCAATACGCCAGGCGGGACTCATGATGGAGCAGCTGAAGACCATCCGGGACGCGAGCCAGGCAGCTTATGACGCCAGTTCTGCCCTCCAAAGCAATGTCCAGGTCAGTCGACCGCTGTTTGTTCTGTTGGATATGCTACCAAAAACTTTTCTTTTCCGGAATTTATAGTAGTCACCCACTGGGTGTGTCGAATAAACTCCGTGTTAGCGGGGGCACGCTGAGTGCACCCGCTGGGTGTAGTCCCCAAGGCTAAGGTCGAATGCTGGCAGTCGGCCTTAGGCTTTATGATGTCAATCTTTCTGTCAGTCGACTGGTCGACTGGATTTCACAAACCGGTGGGGGCACGCTGAGTGCACCCACTGGGTGTAGTCCCCGAGACTGTGGTCGACTGCTTGCAGTTGATCACAGTCTTAGAGAATGTATCTCGCACTTTTTTTTTGAGGTCGACTGGTCGACTTTGTCTTCAATAGGATTAGTGGGGGCACGCTGAGTGCACCCACTGGGTGTAGTCCCCGAGACTACGGTCGAATGCTTGTATTCGGCCGTAGTCTTAGAAACGTGTGTTTTTCCCTTTTTCACTCGGAAGTGAATTATATTTGACATTTAGTCGATTGGTTCTTTGCAGAACTCTTGTGATCTTGTGGCTCGCTACTCAGAGCTGGAACAAAAGCATACTCAAGTCGAGCTGAGCTTGAAGCTGGTTCAGGAGAAGCTGACAAAGGCAAAGGAGGAGACCGAAGGTATGTTTGGTGAGACCCTGACGACTGCTTTTCCCCTTGCTTGTTTCAAAATCTGATCTTGCTGTAACTTGCAGGTAAGGTAAGGGAGGCCCAGCAGAAGAAAGACCTTGAGCTAGCTGAGAAGATCAAGCTTGCCGACGATAAGTTAGCTTCAGTCACCAAGCTTGAACAAGACAATGCCAATCTGAAAGCTGCTCTTGGGATTGCCAACAAGGAGGTCAGTCGACTGAAAACTGATAAAGCTGCCCTGACCGACCAAGTCAGCAAATTGACTGGGAAGAAAACTGATCTGGAGGCCTTCCTGAGTGGACTTGCCAAGAAGCTATTTCTTATGCTTGAAGGTAAACCTCTATGCTTGGCAGACATTTCCAATTGTGGTTTTTCCATTCGACCATCCCCTTGACTTAGTGATCATCCTTGCAGAATTTTGTCAAAACTTTGAAGAAGAAACTAGCCGGCTGGAGCCAAACCTCGACCCCGTCAATTCTCCGGTGAACGATGAAGTTGCCATGGAAGTTTTCCGACTGGAGTCCCGTGTTGCAGCTGTCGTGGACTATCTCGCAAAGCTGAAGGCTGCCACATCGCGCATCGACTCGACGCTCTGGCCTGAGGAGACACTTCAGAATGACCTTGAGTCGCTGATGGCCTGCTTGAACACGATCCCTGGTCGAGTGCAGGAGTGGAAGAAGTCCTCGGCTCGGTGTGGTGCAGATGTCGCTTTGTGTCTGGCCCGAGTCCACTGCAAAGATGCGCGAGAGGAGAAGCTGGCGGCCCTTCGGGTGGCCAATACCAAGAAGCACGACTTCAGGTCCTTTATGGAAACTTTCCTTGCAGCTGCCACTTGGATCGCCGACGGAATTGACCTTGATGAATTCGTTGCACCTTCCAGCCCTCCACAGGAGGGGTAAAAAACTTCTTCTGGCTCGACGCTTTAAATTTGCCTCGGTATGCCGAGTGGAATTGTAACCGACAAACCTTAACGGGCTTGATGCCTGAGCACTTTCGGTTCCTTTAGATGTCGATTCAAACTTGAATTTGGTGCTTGAATACGATTGCCTTCGGCTCGAAATGTCTTTTGCAGGTTCAAAGCAAGGCGCCTTTATTGCAATCGACTTATTCTTCGGTCCACTTAGGCGAGCACTGGGCCGCAGCTAAGCCTCCGAGTGGAAGTCTGGCTTACCACTCGGTAGGATTTTTATAACTTAGGCGAGCACAGGGCTGCAGCTAAGCCTCCGAGTGAGAGGGTTGCTCTTCACTCGGTAGGATTTTTATAACTTAGGCAAGTGCTTGGACTGCAGCTAAGCCTCCGAGTGAGAGGGTTGCTCCTTACTCGGTAGGATTTTCATAACTTAGGCGAGTGCTTGCACTGCAGCTAAGCCCCTGAGTGGAAGGCTGGCTTACCACTCGGTAGGATTTTGATAAACTTAGGCGAAACGGATTCGCAGCTAAGCCTCCGAGTGGGAGTCTGGCTCACCACTCGGTAGGATTTTTACAAACTTAGGCGAAACGGATTCGTAGCTAAGTCACCCACTGAGGGGAATTTCATTGGACAGAAATAAAAAGTGACAGATATTATGGAGGAACTATGACACTATTATTTTGAGGTCCATGAACTACAAAAGTACTTTATTGCAACTCATCCGAGTGATAAAACTTAAGTGTAGAATGGGCGGAGTAGCTCCGCGTTCCAAGCTCGGGGCTCGTCGATATTATGCTCGACGTTGTAAAGACGGTACACCCCGTTGTGGAGGACCTTGGTGACGATTAAGGGGCCTTCCCAAGAAGGAGCAAGCTTGTGTGGTTTGTGCTGATCCACTCGGAGAACCAAATCCCCTTCCTGGAAGGCTCGACCTCTCACATTTCTGGCGTGGAAATGGCGCAAATCTTGTTGGTAGATGGTCGACCGGATCAGAGCCATCTCCCTTTCTTCCTCTAAAAGGTCGACTGCGTCCTGCCGCGCTTGTTCAGCTTCTGCTTCGTTGTAGATTTCAACTCGGGGAGCATTATGGAGAAGATCACTCGGCAAGACTGCTTCAGCTCCGTAGACCAAGAAGAATGGAGTTCTTCCGGTCGACCGATTAGGTGTGGTCCGCAGTCCCCAGAGTACAGATGGAAGTTCGTCGACCCAAGCTCCAGCCGCGTGTTTGAGATCACGCATCAGTCGAGGCTTCAATCCCTTAAGAATCAGTCCATTAGCTCGCTCTGCTTGTCCATTCGACTGCGGATGGGCGACTGATGCGTAGTCGACCCGTGTGCCCTGGGAGTCGCAGAAAGCTCTGAATTCCTCTGAGTCAAAGTTCGACCCATTATCCGTAATGATGCTGTGCAGGACTCCATATCTGAATATTAGTTCCCTGATGAAGCTAACAGCAGTACCGGTGTCAAGGCTCTTGATTGGTTTAGCCTCGATCCACTTGGTGAATTTGTCGACTGCCACCAGTACATGCGTGAAGCCACTTCGTCATGTTCTCAAAGGGCCGACCATGTCCAATCCCCATACCGCGAAAGGCCAGACGAGTGGGATGGTCTTCAGAGCCGACGCAGGCTTGTGTGACATATTCGAGTAGAACTGACATCCCTCGCACTTATCCACTATCTCTTTTGCCATCTCATTCGCCTTGGGCCAGTAAAATCCGGCTCGGTATGCTTTGGCCACGATGGTCCGAGAGGACGCATGATGACCACAGGTCCCCGAGTGAATATCATTGAGGATAAGTCGACCTTCTTCTGGTGTTATGCACTTCTGACTGACTCCAGTCGCGCTTTCTCTGTATAATTGTCCTTTGATTACGGTAAAGGCCTTAGATCGACGGACGATCTGTCGAGCCTCTTCCTCATCCTCTGGAAGCTCTTTCCTCAAGATATATGCGACATACGGAATCTTCCAGTCGGGAATGACCACCAAAACCTCCATGATCAAGTCGACCACCGCTGGGACTTCAACTTCAGTCGGATCTGTGGCACTCTTGGACTGCGTCGTTTCTTCGGTGAAAGGATCTTCTTTGACTGAAGGAGTGTGTATATGCTCCAAGAACACACCACTCGGAATGGCTTCTCTCTTGGAACCTATCTTTGCTAGATCATCAGCTGCTTGATTTTTCAGTCGGGGTATATGATGGAGCTCCAACCCCTCGAACTTCTTTTCCAGCTTCCTCAATGCACTGCAGTATCCAGTCATGGCTGGGCTTCTCACGTCCCACTCTTTCATCACCTGATTGACCACTAAATTTGAGTCGCCATAGACCATTAGGCGACGGACGCCGAGTGAAATGGCCATGCGCAACCCATATAAGAGGGCCTCATACTCTGCCTCATTGTTGGAGGAATCAAAGTGAATCTGGAGCACATATCTGAGCTTATCTCCTTTGGGGGAAACCAGGACAACCCCAGCACCGGAACCATTCAACATCTTAGAGCCATCAAAGAACATGGTCCAATGCTCCGAGTGAACTTCAGTCGGCTGCTGCTGTTCAATCCACTCGGCGAGGAAATCTGCTATTGCCTGAGACTTAATGGCTTTCTTTGCCTCAAACTTGATATCAAGGGGAAGAAGTTCAATCGCCCATTTGGCCACTCGACCAGTTGCATCTCTGTTGTGCAAAATCTCTGATAGTGGAGCGTCGCTGACGACTGTGATGGAATGGTCAGAGAAATAATGAGCAACCTTCTTTGTGGTCATGTATATTCCATACACAAGCTTCTGATAATGAGGATATCTCTGCTTGGATGGAGTCAAGACTTCAGACAAATAATACACTGGGCGCTGAACTTTGAGAGCTTTTCCTTCTTCTTCCCGCTCGACCGTTAGCACGGTACTGACGACTTGTCCTGTGGCTGCGATGTAGAGCAACAGAGGCTCTTTGCTGATTGGAGCAGCAAGCACCGGCTGGGTGGAGAGCAGAGCTTTTAGCTCGGCAAACGCTGCATCAGCTTCTGGAGTCCACTCGAACTTGTCTGCCTTCTTCATCAGTCGGTAAAGAGGCAATGCCTTTTCACCGAGTCGTGAGATGAATCGACTTAATGCGGCCAAGCATCCAGTAAGCTTCTGGACATCGTGCACTCGCACAGGGCGTTTCATTCGGAGAATAGTGCCAATCTTCTCTGGGTTAGCGTCGATTCCCCATTCGGAAACGAGAAAACCGAGTAACTTGCCACCAGGAACTCCAAATGTGCACTTTGATGGATTGAGCTTGATATCATACCTTCTGAGGTTGGCAAATGTTTCGGCGAGATCAGCGAGCATGTCGGAACCTTTTCGTGACTTGACAATGATATCATCCATATATGCTTCCACATTCCGACTGATTTGAGTGAGTAGACACTTCTGAATCATTCGCATAAATGTGGCTCCGGCATTCTTGAGGCCGAATGGCATGGTGATATAGCAGAAGCACCCGAATGGAGTGATGAAAGCTGTTTTTACCTCGTCGGGCCCGTACAGACGGATCTGGTGGTACCCGGAGTAAGCATCTAAAAAAGATAACCTCTCGCATCCCACGGTCGAGTCAACAATTTGATCTACGCGAGGGAGAGGAAAGTGATCTTTCGGGCAGGCCCGGTTGATGTGCTTGAAATCAATGCACATTCGGAGCGACTTGTCCTTCTTAGGAACCATGACGACATTAGCGAGCCACTCGGAGTGGTATATCTCTCGGATAAATCCTGCCGCCAACAGTCGAGCCACTTCTTCACCAATGGCTTTTCTCTTCTGGACGGCGGACCGCCAAAGATGCTCTTTGACTGGTTTGGCAGATGCGTCGACTCTTAGACGATGCTCAGCCAGTCCCCTGGGAACACCTGGCATGTCAGCGGGCTTCCATGCAAAAATGTCCCAGTTCTCACGGAGGAACTGGATGAGCGCTTCTTCCTATTTTGGGTCGAGTGTTGCGGAGATGCGGGTCGGAGCTGCTTCGGGGTCGGTCGGATGAATGTGAACAGGCTTCGTCTCACCGGACGACTGAAAAGCAGACTCTGTGGCGGGCTTCTTGGATCGTAGCAAGTCACTCGGATCTGCGTTTTGCTTGTATTCTTCGAACTCGACCGTTGTCACTTGGGAATCGGCAATGTTGGAGCCCTTCTGAAAGCACTCCTCTGCCTTTTTCCTATCACCGGTGACAGTGATCACTCCTTTGGGGCCGGGCATCTTCAATTTGAGGTACACGTAACATGGTCGAGCCATGAACCGTGCATAGGCTGGTCTCCCCAAAATGGCATGATATGCACTCTGAAAATCCACGACCTCAAACGTCAACTTTTCTTTGCGAAAATGCTTCGAATCACCAAACACCACGTCCAAAGCTATCTGGCCGAGTGACTCGGCCTTCTTCCCTGGTATAACTCCATGGAAGCTCATGTTACTAGTGCTCAGTCGGGACATCGGAATGCCCATACCTTTCAATGTGTCTGCATACAACAAGTTCAGTCCACTTCCACCATCCATCAGCACTTTTGTCAGTCGAGTGCCTTCGACAACTGGATCGACCACCAAAGCTTGCCTCCCAGGGGTGGCAATATGAGTCGGGTGATCAGATTGGTCGAATGTGATGGGTGTTTGAGACCACTTCAGATAATTTGCCTTTGCTGGGGCAACCATGTTCACCTCTCGGTTAATCACTTTCAGTCGACTTCTGCTTTCCACATCTGCAAAGATCATCAGAGTGGAGTTGATATGCGGATATCCTCCCTCACTGTCCTCCTTGTCTTCGGCCTTGTCCGACTCCTTCTCCTTGTCCTTAGACTGTTTTCCCTGAAACTGCTGGATCAGGAGTCGACATTGGCGAGTGGTGTGCTTTGGGTAAATGATATTCCCCTCTTCGTCTTTCTTCGTGTGAATGTGACATGGCATGTCCATCACGTCGTTCCCTTCTTTATCCTTTACCTTCTTGGGGTTCCAGGATCCTTTTGGTTTCCCCTTAAACTTTCCTTGAGTCACGGCCAGAGCCTCTCCAGGAGCTGCCGGTTCAGCCTTCCGCTTCTGTTTCTGACTGGTGTTTCCTTTTTCCGACTGACTCGGCTTGTGCTTGCCGCTTCGGAGTCGGTCTTCTTCTTCGCCGTTGGCGTACTTGGTAGCAATCTCCATCATCCGACTCAAGGTCATGTCACCGGTTCGACCAAATTTCAAACTCAGTTCTCTGTTCTTGACGCCATCCTTGAAGGCGCAGACTGCCTGATGATCAGACACATTCTCCACAGTGTGGTGCAAAGTGATCCACCTCTGAATATACTCTCTGAGAGTCTCATTAGTTTTCTGCACGCAGACTTGCAACTCTGTCAATCCAGCTGGTCGCTTGCAAGTCCCTTCAAACGTTCTGATGAACACTCGGGACAGATCTTCCCAAGTGTAAATGCTGCTAGGAGGTAATTGAGTCAACCATGCCCTGGCAAAACCTTCCAGCATGAGAGGCAAGTGTTTCATGGCCACCTCGTCGTTCCCACCACCGATCTGAACTGCCACTCGGTAGTCTTCAAGCCAAGTTTCGGGCTTAGACTCACCAGTGAACTTGCTGACTCCTGTTGCCAACCTGAAATTGGGAGGAATAACTGCGGCTCTGATAGCTCTGCTGAAACATTCAGGACCAGAAACATGCAGTCGACTGCTTGTGGGTACATCTCTGTCGAGTGCACCTCGATGGGCTCTGTTCCGGTCGACCAACCCTTGCACGATAATGGATCGCGCGTCGAAGCCTGGTTCTCTGGGGTCAACTGGAACCCTACGCCCTGTACTGTACTGACGCCTATCATCTGGCTGCCGAGGAGCGTAAGACCCACCCCTCGGAGGGGAATAGGGCACTCGACGCCTATCATCTCGGTCGAATCTGTCGCCATATTGATCTCGCCGATTCTCACGCCCTTCGCGCCGCGGAGGCGATCTGGGGCTGTGAGCCGACTGAACCGTATTCACAGTGACGGATTGACTGTGAATTCTGTTGCGCGACTGAGACACGGCTGAATTCTGATCTCCTGCTGCCCGGAGCAGATCCCTGATCTGCAGCAAACCTCTGCCAGCTTCCGACTGCGAAGGCTGGATGGACTCTGCTATACGGGTCGCAGCTGCTAAATTCTGAATTGGGGTTCGATATACCTGAGTCGGCGGGAAGAGTTGACGTCGACTGGTGTCGGGAACTCGTTGCCGCGCGCGCTCGTCGAGTGCTCGCTGAAGGTTCTCCAGTCGAGTGCGCTCGGCCAAATTGGCCAGACGCGCCTCCTCCAAGGCACGAGCCTCGGGGGTTTCTCCTGCGATGGGAATACCCAGGGGATCCTCGTTCCTGCGGCGAAGCTCCTCTCTTTGCAGAGAGTCGAGTGGCTCGGGCTGGTACTCTTCGTAGCCTCGCGTAGGGTCGCCGCCGTCACCTGCTCCACCACCACGGGCGAAGCCAGGGGGACTGTGGGGCCCATCGACCATCAAGATTTCCGCCGCTGGATCACTGCTACCGCACTCGGATGCAGTCTCTACGGAGCCAGTCGACAGGTCGAACAAGCCGTAGAGAGGTTCGTCGGGCTCGATTGCCGCAACTTGGGTGGTGGCCGATTGGCGAGCCACCGCGTGCCTCACCCATCGCTGAAGCCTCGACCCGCCCGAGCGCTTGCACTAGCGGGATACCGGGAGGGTGGACGATGGAGGAGCCGACCGATACTGGGTCGACGGTTGCCGCAGCAGAACGCCGCGGACACATGCACGAAAATGCGTCGCACCGCGGACGGGGAGCGCATCTACGTCGAGTGGAGCCTCCTGGAGCCATGCGGAGTCGTCGGCGATGAAGGTGAGAGTGCCGAGACGGATCTCTTGACCCTCGACCAAAACTCCAGCAGACACCATGATGAAAGTACTCCGAAGAATCGCAACTTCTCCACAAAATCGCTAAAACACCTGCCCCACGGTGGGCGCCAACTGTCGTGGTTCTAAGCCTGACAGTAGAGTGGGGGGTAGGTATGGAGAGGCAAGATCCTAGCTATGGAGAGGTTGTAAGCACAAAGGATGTACGAGTTCAGGCCCTTCTCGGAAGAAGTAACAGCCCTACGTCTCGGAGCCCGGAGGCGGTCGAGTGGATTATGAGTATATGAGCTACAAGGTGCCGAACCCTTCTGCCTGTGGAGGGGGGTGGCTTATATAGAGTGCTCCAGGACCCCAGCCAGCCCACGTAGGAGAGGGTTTAAGGTGAGTTAAGTCTGGGGCGTTACTGGTAATGCCCCACATAAAGTGCCTTTACTATCATAAAGTCTACTTGATTACAGGCCGTTGCAGTGCAGAGTGCCTCTTGACCTCCTGGTGGTCGAGTGAGTCTTCGTGGTCGAGTCCTTCAGGCCAGTCGAGTGAGTCCTCGTTGGTCGACTGGAAGGCGACCTCTTCTAAGGATGTCCTGGGGTAAGTTACTTGGATCAGGTCCATGACCCTACCCTAGGTACATAACCCCATCACACTCCCATACATTGGAAAAAAAGATTACATAATAGCAAAAACACGGAAACTAAAAAATGACAACTGTACATGCAGTACGTAATGCGTGCACATGTAGTACAGAACCCTGATCAATGCAGTGCATGCCCCGACATTGAAAAAACACCTAAGACAGAAAAATACAAAGAAAAAAATTTACCACCCAGGTGCTACCGGCCCCAGCCTGTCTCGTAATAGGTCTGCGCCCACAGAAAGCAAATCGTTATGAGTCACAGTGCATGGGGCCAGCCACACATGGGCCCAAGGTCAGAGAGCATACAGCTGCGAGCGCCGTGTATAAGCGCCCAAATAAGTAACAAGAGGAGTTCAACACAGTGGCCTCGCCACCGCTTATAAACATGTCGGGCGCGCCTTTCGCGGGCGAGGTGGGACTAAACATTAGACCGCACACAGCGCACCGGGAAACAGCCATGCTCACAGGCCGACTTGGGCCCAATTGCGTCTTCACTACCCGAACACAGGGCCAACAAAAAAAAAGAGGCCACTGAAAATTTAAAAAAAAATCCTACATACCATACACAAACACAGGCCCAACCACGCGTTCGTAGTTCGTCGTGATATGACAATGCAGTTCGCTATTTTCAAGTAAGCAGCCCTGTTGCTTCTTAAATGCATTCGTGTACACTGAATCGGAACCAATCCACCACCTAACACTAACCACACCTTTTATTAGTTCCATTGCTCAGTTGGTTGCATAAAAACTTATCCATTCGTGCTACAAACTGACACAACTCCTCCCCCTGTTCCTCATTTTCTTCAAATCGTAGATCTAGGGTTCATCCCATCCACAGCTCTTCTCTGGAATTCCACTGAACCTGCCATGGATTGTAAGTGCGGGTGCTTGGCAAGGATGGCGCTGGTAGCGGACACATGCATGTGTGTAGAAGGTCTAGAGCTCACCAACACTGAGTGGCGCAGCATGCTTGGCTGCCTGATGATACCCAACAGGGGGTTTCGTGCGCCATTTCTTCATCGCCTCACAACCGCAGATCTCCAGGAAAGTTGGGTATGTTTTTCCCCTCACAACTTTGGACATAATCTAGCCTTCAAATACACATCTGAATATATAGTTCAATCAATTTGTTCAGTAGTGGCAACAAAAATACAAAACAGAATTTGTATTGTTGTTCAGATTTTTTTTAGCTATTAAGACTAGATGCTTCCACCTATCTTTCTTCAGTACCACACCAGGTATCAACACTAGTTAGATCAGAATCCCAACACAAGAACAAAAAAAGGGTCAGTAGATAAGCGTTGCAGTTATCTTAACATGCTGGAGAAGTACACTGTTACTGACATTGCAGTGCAAGCATGTTGCAGTATAATATATATCCTAGTAAAACTAGGAGTCAATTGCATATATAAGTTTGTTCATACATTGCAACTACTTTAGAAAATAGCAGTCATATGTATGTAACTATTTAAGTAAACATAAACAGATCATACTAAGTATAAAACAAAAACATTTGCTATTTACTTATAAAATACTTTTTCCACCCATTCCAATATGCAGAAACTGCCATCCACAATAAAATTTCATGCTCCGAGTTCAGGGAAGGTTACTTTGGAGACAGAACACAAGAATGGGCATGCAGACATGCAAGCTGACTACCACATCGACTCTGAAGACTGCATCAACATAACTACTAGATGGAAATATTTTGTCTCCCAGAATGGCTTTGAGGCCGGAGAAGTGGCCATGGTGTTTTTCTACAAAGAAGAAGACTCCATCAAGTTTACAATATTTGCACTCTAGGCTGTCTAATATGAAGCAACCAATATTTCTAATGCTTTGGTTATGCTGTATGCTTTTAAAATTATGTCCATCAGATAATTTGAACGATGCATATTTAATGTATGCAACCTCAACTGCCTCATTTTATCATCCTTTTTAGACAAAGTTGCTGTTGGCAGTAATGCAGTTCTCTCAACCACGTAGTGTGGTATTAATAATAAAAAAAGCAGCCCTTTGAACAGTAACAATGAAATGCAAAATGGTCGAAACTTTGCAGTTAACATATCATGTTCAAGAACAATTCTCATAGTATGCAGTTCAAAAAAATTCTTATAATAACTATTCAGCTAACAAAAGTGTATAATGGACCATCCACTCTAATAGCAAAACTGAAAATTAACAACACTGCTAATGCAGTACGGAAGTGCATATTATGCAGTCATCTAGAACACATGATCCAGTTCAAGAAAAGGAGAAATCTCATAAGCAGCCATAACCACTATAATGCAGCTACAACGAAGTACACTACCAAAGAAAATGCACTGCACTACAACGTATGCC
Organism: Triticum aestivum; assembly: GCF_018294505.1. Lineage (NCBI taxonomy): Eukaryota > Viridiplantae > Streptophyta > Magnoliopsida > Poales > Poaceae > Triticum > Triticum aestivum. The sequence goes on from NC_057813.1 coordinate 116,986,814, forward strand.
ACGACTACAAAAAAAATTAAAGCAGTAAAACTACAGACATGTGATAGACTAACAGAGGTGTCAATTTCACTCGCAACTCCATAACACGCCTAAAAATTGTACAGCCACTAAACTATAGAAAAATACACTAAAAAATTTACAGGGAAGACACGGCAACGGGACGAACAGCATCAGCTTTGATTTCAAGAATGCGATTCAAAAAATGACAATTATACCCGAAATACAATGAATGCAAACCTATAGAAATAGTAATTACAATATTCAAACACGCATGGACGAGCAAAATCAAAAAAATCGACAAGAACAGAGGAGCGGACGAAGCTCACCTGCCGCAACAATCAAAATAACAAAAAATTGAAAACTAACTCATAAAAATTAACAAATTATAGAGTGAACGGACCGATTAAAACGAATGCAACCAAAGAATTCCTACTAAAAAATAACATCCGACCACAAAAAAAACGCATCTGACGCGAACACGAACGAACAGAGAAAGCTCGTTCGCCAAATCCCTCGATTTGCAAGCACTTTAGTAGATTTTCCTATAAATTAGAAAGAATAAAGCTAAAATGACATGCAGACACAAACTGAATCATCCCACAACACCCGATTCCACACAGAAAACGCGGGCGAAACACCAGAAAATGAAGCAGTTCTCCCGTAAAAGCACTGCAGTGCCCGGCGTCAAGAAGATGCAGTGCACTTGCGTTGAGCGTGCAGTGCGGAAGTGTTATCAGAATAGTTATTCTGCTAATATTAGCAGAATAGTATATATATATATATATATATAGGCATGCTAACTGCGCCTGAGTGTATTTTCCTTATTATGCGCTCCGGCCATCCGACGCGAGCGAAACAACCAATTAAACCCACTTGTGCACCTCGCCTCCTATAGAAGTGGGTGGTAAAAGAATTTACCAGTTTTACTACTGAAAACCAAGTGCATTAGCATCAAAATATCAACGTAAACCCACTCGTGCACGTCCCCTTCTATTGTAGTGGGTGGTAAAAGAATTATCGGTTTTACTACTGAATACTAAGTGTGTTACTATCCAATTATAAACACCAACTAAATCCATCCATGCACGCCTCCTCTATGTAGTAGTCGATGGTAAAAGAATACATTGGGTTTACTATTGAACATTAAGTGGATTACCATCAAATCTCAACACACTAGAAGTAGTAAAAGAGTCTATCACCTTTGCTATAAAACACGAGGTATGTTACTATCAAATCTCATGTTGATTTTGAGTCGTAAAACTTACTATCATTTTGCGGGTTAACCAAGCAAACAAAATTAGACATTCTATTCGAGCATTACTATATGACTTCCTATTTTACGGGCAGACGCAAGGAAGACAAAATGGTTAGTTGTTTTACGGGGCGGATGGTGGTGTATGGCTGCCGGTAACAGAACTAATTACATTACTATACATTGAAGCAATTTTACCATGGCCTTACGAGGCGGAGGAGTTGTCTGTGGCATGTAGTAACCAACTAAATTGCATTACTTTCTTTTGTGAGTGGTTTTACCATCATTAGCAATCACTTGTTCGGCCGAGCGGCACATGCTTGGGTGTAGCGGCCGGAGCACATGATTAGGCTTCTGCGCTCTCGCTCAC
>NC_057813.1:116988806-116996896 GCF_018294505.1 Triticum aestivum
GGCTCCTCCCCAGCGCGCCGCCGCCCGGATCCTCCCAAGTGTGCCGCCGCCAGGCTCCTCCCCAGCGCGCTGCCGCCCGGATCCTTCGCAGCACGCCGCCGCCCTTCTCCCTCCCAAGTGCACCGTCGCCCGGCTCCTCCCAAGCATGCCGCCGCCCGGCTCCCCTGGCTCCGGCCGTCGCCCCGCTCCCGTCTCCCCCGGCTCCGGCCGCCGCCGTGCTCGCGTCTCCCCCGGCTCTGGCCGCCGCCCTGCTCCTATCTCCCACGGCTCCGGACACCGCCCCACCCCTGTGTCTACTAGATCAAGCTGCCACCTCGTCCCCAACTCCTCCCCGACCCCCATCACTGTCTAGCTCGCCTCCCGCTCAACGCCGGCAAGCCCTCTCGCAACTCATCCTTGATCCTCCCGAGAGCACGCCAAGACACGCGACAGCCACCCTAGTTCGGATGTAGTAAGTACCTCAGTACGAGTTAAAAACGATGGTCCATTCGGAATAAAAGAAATGGCAGAAATTCAAATTGTAAAGTTCAAGCAAAAAAAGAAACTCCATGAAAATCCTGCTTAGTAAGTACCTCAGTACAAGTCGTAAAATGAGAGAAGTTCAGAACAACGTTGTCAAAAAATATTGAGTTAAAAAAAGAAACAAAACAAACACATTTTATTTTTGCATAAAATATCATTCAGTTCGATGATACAAACCATACAAGTACAGGGGTGACGATATAGTAAACCATTGAAAACTCACGAGAAAAATATTATCCAAAAAACAGAGCAAAGTCTAGTTAGTGAAAATACGCTTAGTACAAACCCATGCAAACATCAGTAAAAGTATCCTTTTTCGGAACCATTCAAAATTACTCTACAAAAAATAGCTCAGTACAAACATACACATATATCAGTACGACTACTCTGTTTTTCAGACGAGAAAACAGCAAGATCCATTATGTCGTATTCTAAATTACTCTTAAACAGTTGCGAAGTAGAGAAAACATTCAACATGACTAAGTTTCGCATTTTCGATAGCTATCCAACGGTATATTATTTGCCATATTTCGACAAACTTTTAAAAAAAATCGCGTTCAAAATCAAATTTGACCGTATTCAAATTCGTTTTTAAACCGTAAGAAATTAGAAAAACATTTCTATACGCAAAAGTTGCGCATTTTCCATACCTTTCCAACGCCGTATCATTTGTGTCAATACGACAAACCGTTTGCAAAAAATCGCAAAAATATGTTACGTCCAGAATTTCACCGTTTTTCAAATTACTTTTAAATCATATAAAATTAGAAAAAACAATACATATATGGAAGATGCAGATTTTCACCAGCTTTCCAACGCCATATTATGGAAGATGCAGATTCACATTTTCGGTTTTGAAAAAAACGGTTTTTTCAAAACTGCTCTTAAACCATAAAGATTTTGCAAAAACGTTCAATATACTTGAAATATGGTTGTCAAGAGCTTTCCAACGATATATTACACGCCCGTTCCGACAAAAAAAATATAAAGAAAAGTTGAACTAAAGAAGACGATGTGTTAAACACAACTGACAGTATCAGTTCAACCGCTTCGAAGACATCAGTACAACCACCTGAAAACGTCAGTTCAAAAAGGGTAACAGGATAATATTTTGTTATGCGTAACAGAATAGCCCAGATGTATGTATATATATATATATATATATATATATATATATATATATATATATATCAGGATCTTTCCAACACATAGCGCTTGCCAAAGGATAAAGTATAAAAAGGAAAGGTCAAGATCACCATGACTGTTGTATAAGGTAGAAGACAAAAATAAAAGATAGGCCCTTCGCAGAGGGAAGCAAAGGTTGTCATGCGCTTTTATGGTTGGATGCACAAAATCTTAATGCAAAAGAGCGTCACTTTATATTGCCACTTGTGATAGGGACATTTATTGTGCAGTCCGTCACTTTTATTTCTTCCATATCACAAGCTCGTATAAAGCTTATTTTCTCCACACTAATAGATCATACATATTTAGAGAGCAATTTTTATTGCTTGCAACAATGACAACTTACTTGAAGGATCGTACTCAATCCATAGGTAGATATGGTGGACTCTCATGGCAAAATTGGGTTTAGGGATGTTTGGAAGCACAAGTAGTATCTCTACTTGGTGCAAAGAATTTGGCTAGCATGAGGGGGAAAGGCAAGCTCAACATGTTGGATGATCCATGACAATACAATTTATTTCAGATATAAGAAAACATAACTCATTACATTGTCTTCCTTTTCCAACATCAACTTTTTAGCATGTCATATTTTAATGAGTGCTCACAATCATAAAAGATGTCGAAGCTAGTATATTTATATGTGAACACCTCTCTTTCTTTATTACTTCCTATTAATTGCAACAATGACCAAAACTATGTTTGTCAACTCTCAACAACTTTTATTCATCATACCCTTTATATGTGAAGTCATTACTCTCCATAAGATCAATATGATCTTTTTGTTTCTTTTTATTCTTTCTTTTTCTTTTATTCCCTCAAGATCATAGCAAGATAGCAAAGCCCTCGACTCAAAATTAATCTTTATTATATATAGCTCACGGACTCGATTACATAGATAGGGATCAACACAAAAAATTCAAAGCTAGATCATACTAAAGTTTATTCTACTAGATCAAGATATAACCAAAAGGATCGAACAAAGAAAAATGGTAAAGATAGATGTGTGATGGTGATACGATACCGAGGCACCTCCCCCAAGCTTTGCAGTTGCCAAGGGGAGTGCCCATACCCATGTGATTATGTCTCTTTCTTCGGAGGTGGTGATGTGATATTTTTGGCGATGATGCCCCTTAGGATACGGTTCTCTTCCTCGAGCTTATTGATGTCTACTACGCAACCATCTTCTTGTAGATGTTGTTGGGCCTCCAAGTGCAGAGGTTTGTAGGACAGTAGCAAATTTCCCTCAAGTGGATGACCTAAGGTTTATCAATCCGTGGGAGGTGTAGGATGAAGATGGTCTCTCTCAAACAACCCTACAACCAAATAACAAAGAGTCTCTTGTGTCCCCAACAGACCCAATACAATGGTAAATTATATAGGTGCACTAGTTTGCTGAAGAGATGGCGATACAAGTGCAATATGGATGGTAGATATAGGTTTTTGTAATCTGAAAATATAAAAACAGCAAGGTAACAAGTAATAAAAGTGAGCGATAACGGTATTGCAATGCTTCGAAACAAGGCCTAGGGTTCATACTTTCACTAGTGCAAGTTCTCTCAACAATAATAACATAATTGGATCATATAACTATCCCTCAACATGCAACAAAGAGTCACTCCAAAGTCACTAATAGCGGAGAACAAACAAAGAGATTATTGTAGGGTACGAAACCACCTCAAAGTTCTTCTTTTTGATCGATCTATTCAAGAGTCAGTAGTAAAATAACACGAAGCTATTCTTTCCGTTCTATCTATCCTAGAGTTCGTACTAGAATAACACCTTAAGACACAACTCAACCAAAACCCTAATGTCACCTAGATACTCCAATGTCACCTCAAGTATCCATGGGTATGATTATACGATATGCATTACACAATCTCAGATTCATCTATTCAACAAACACAAAGAACTTCAAAGAGTGCCCCAAAGTTTCTATCGAAGAATCAAGACGAAAACGTGTGCCAACCCCTATGCATAAGTTCACAAAGTCACTGAACCCGCAAGTTGATCACCAAAACATACATCAAGTAGATCACGTGAATATCCCATTGTCACCACAAATAACCACATGCAAGACATACATCAAGTGTTCTCAAATATTTAAAGACTCAATCCGATAAGATAACTTCAAAGGGAAAACTCAATCCATTACAAGAGAGAAGAGGGGGAGAAACATCATAAGATCCAACTATAATAGCAAAGTTCGCGGTACATCAAGATCGTGCCATATCAAGAACACGAGAGAGAGAGAGAGAGAGAGAGAGAGAGAGATCAAATACATAGCTACTGGTACATACCCTCAGCCCCGAGGGTGAACTACTCCCTCCTCGTCATGGAGAGAGCCGGAATGATGAAGATGGCCACCGGTGAGGGATCCCCCCTCCGGCAGGGTGCCGGAACAGGGTCCCGATTGGTTTTTGGTGACTACAAAGGCATGCGGCAGTGGAACTCCCGATCTATTGTGCTCCTGGATGTTTTCGGGGTATATGGATATATATAGGCGAAAGAAGTCGGTCAGGGGAGCCACGAGGGGCCCACAAGGGTAGGGGCATGCCCGGAGGGTAGGGCGCGCCCTGGACCCTTGTGGCCACCTCGTTGCTTCCCTGGCGTCTACTCCAAGTCTCCTGGATTGCGTTTGTTCCAAAAATAACTCTCCCAAAGGTTTCATTCCGTTTGGACTCCGTTTGATATTCCTTTTCTGCGAAACACTGAAATAGGCAAAAAACAGCAATTTGGACTGGGCCTTCGGTTAATAGGTTAGTCCCAAAAATAATGTAAAAGTGTATAGTAAAGCCCATAAGCATCCAAAACGGGTAATGTAATAGCATGGAACAATCAAAAATTATAGATACATTGGAGACGTATCAAGCATCCCCAAGCTTAATTCATGCTCGTCCTCGAGTAGGTAAATGATAAAAACAGAATTTGTGATGTGGAATGCTACCAAACATAATTCTCAATGTAATTTTCTTTATTGTGGCATGAATCATCAGATCCAAAAGATTCAAGATAAAAGTTCATATTGACATAAAAATAGTAATACTTCAAGCATACTAACAAAGTAATCATGTCTTATCAAAATAACATAGCCAAAGAAAGCTAATCCCTACAAAATCATATAGTTAGGCCATGCTTCATTTTCATCACACAAAATACTCCTATCATGCACAACCCCGGTTTTAGCCAAGCAATTGGTTCATAGTTTTTAACGTGCTTTAGCTTTTTCAACTCTCACGCAATACATGAGCGTAAGCCATGGATATAGCACTATGGGTGGAATGATGATAGGGATTGTGTGGAGAAGACAAAAAAGGAGAAAGTCTCACATTTACTAGGCATATCAACGGGCTATGGAGATGCCCATTAATAGATATCAATGTGAGTGGGTAGGGATTGCCATGCAACGGATGCACTACAGCTATAAATGTATGAAAGCTCAACAAAAGAAACTAAGTGGGTGTGCATCCAACTCGCTTGCTCATGAAGACCTAGGGCATTTTGAGGAAGCCCATCATGGGAATATACAAGCCAAGTTCTATAATGAAAAATTCCCACTAGTATATGAAAGGGACAACATAGGAGACTCTCTATCATGAACATCATGGTGCTATTTTGAAGCACAAGTGTGGAAAAGGGATAGTAACATTGTCCCTTCTCTCTTTTTCTCTCATTTTTTTCTTTCCTTTTTTTTATTTTGATGGGCTTCTTTGGCCCCTTTTTTTATTTGGGCTTCTTTGGCCTCTTTTATTTTTTTGTAAAGTCCGGAGTCTCATCCCGACTTATGGGGGAATCATAGTATCCATCATCCTTTCCTCACTTGGGACAATGATCTAATAATGAAGATCATCACACTTTTATTTATTTACAACTCAAGAATTACAACTCAGTAATTAGAAAAAAATATGACTCTATGTGAATGCCTCTGGCAGTGTACCGGGATATGCAATGAATCAAGAGTGACATGTATGAAAGAATTATAAAGGTGGCTTTGCCACAAATACGATGCCAACTACATGATTATGCAAAAGCAATATGACAATGATGGAGCATGTCATAATAAACGGAACGGTGGAAAGTTGCATGGCAATATATCTCGGAATGGCTATGGAAATGCCATAATAGGTAGGTATGGTGGTTGTTTTGAGGAAGGTAAATGGTGGGTGTATGATACCGACGAAAGTTATGCGGCATAAGAGAGGCTAGCAATGGTGGAATGGTGAGAGTGCGTATAATCCATGGACTCATATTAGTCATAAAGAACTCATATACTTATTGCAAAAGTTTATTAGCCCTCGAAGCAAAGTACTACTGGGCATGCTCCTAGGGGAAGGGTTGGTAGGAGTTAACCATCGCCGCGATCCCGACCTCCACACATAAGGAAGGTGTCGGAGTAATGGGCCACGGGTAGCCTCACCCGAGTCCCTGGATTTATCAAGACTTTGGGCCAGCTTCACCTTGCTGTGCCCCAAGCTGAAGCTCCGCCCTCCGGGGGCCGGCTAGCTCGACGGCCAGCCACTAGAGGGCGGCCAACCACCAGCCGACGGCACCATGAGCGGTCGGCTCCAGCCAGCCGGCCTCTAGCGAGGACGGCGTCAAGGAGGCGGCCACCTCGCGCCCTCAGAGTTTGTGCCCCCATCAAGAGGATGAGATGGGGCATGGCTACAGTGAAGCCCTCACCCCCGAATCTTGGGTTTAGTGTGGCCACAGTGTCCCGTACAGGCGGAGATCTCCGCACGGCGTGGCACTATTGCCACCTTCCCTTGACGTCACTCTGGGAAGGCGGAGCCCTGTTCCCCACGACGGCTCGGTATAGCCCGCAGCCACTACCGGGCAGTGACATCCCAGAAGACGGCGGACACCGAACCAATTGGACTAGGGGAGGGCCGGCCTCCAGCAGGCGGCGTCCCCTCCCTTGAAGCAAGCGCACCATTAACCTGATGAGACTAGGTGTGGCTATAGTGATCTCCCACCAGGCGGCGGGACTGTAGCCACACTGAGCTGACCAAGCCCGCGTCATTAGCAGCACGGCTACAGTGAGCAGCCACCGACCAGACCCGCCAGTGGCGAGAGCGTCCTGTCGGCTCCGTACCAGACCAGTTGACGGGGACCACCAGGCGGTGGGCCCCAGTAGTCGGCGGAGAAGCCAGAGGCCGGAGACGCTGACAGCCGGGCCCAGCAGCCGGCCAGATTACCATTGTGCGCCTGGGGGGTAGGCCTATATAAACCCCCTAGGGCACCCTTGCAAAGGGTTCCCACCCCATTAGACATAGCCACATTCCTAGAGCAGGAGGGAGCTAGCCTTGCCTCCTCCTACCTCTAGCATACAGCTTAAGGAGCAACTTTGTATCACTTGTACCTTTAGTGATCATGCGGAGACCCCGTAGAGTAGGACTAGGGGTGTTATCTCCTAGGAGAGCCCCGAACCTGGGTAAAGTACGCCGGCGTTCGTGTCTATGCCTCATCCCGCTTCCGGGCACCGGGGACATTCTACTCGCTCCCACCATGATAAGCCATCCCTTGGCATATGTCGCACCCAACCCCCGACATTTGGCGCCCACCATGGGGCCAGGTGCACCGTCTCCCGCAGATCTGCTCTGGACGGGAACCTTGTTCCTTCCTGGTGAGCGAAGCCAGCCCAGCATGCCCGACGGTGTCAGCCTTGATGCCCTGCACGGCGTGGAGGTCGCCTGCGCAGTGAGCTGCCTTGCTGACCTCGTTGGTGAGGTTCACCTCTCCGATGAGCCGGCCTCCGACGCAGGCACCGGCTGCCCTGAGAGCCGCCTCGTCAGCCTCCTCGACCAGCCTCACGTCACCAGCGAGCCAGCTGTGGACTTGGAATCTGTTGGCTCCACCGACCCGATGATCGTCGACTCCGACATGGTGTCGCTTGATGCATTCCCTACCAACATGGTGATCTACGACGAGATGCCTCCTCACGAGCACAGCGGCGGGAGCACCATCACGGAGGTGCTCGTCATCAACAGTGGTGAGCGCTCAGCTGGAGATGCTCGAGACCCACTCGATGCGGCGCTGCGGGACCTGACGGTGCCCATCCCAGAAGACGCGAGCGCTGAGACGCTGGAGGCACGTCGCGTCCAGCTCCTCAAGAGCGCTGGCCGACTAGCCAGCATGCACTAGTAGAAAATGGGGCATTTGTCCCGGTTCGTAAGGGCCTTTAGTCCCGGTTCATGAACCGAGACTAATGGGTCATTACTAATACCTCCCCCCTTTAGTCCTGGTTTAAACACGAACCAGGACGGATGGTCCTCCACGTGGCCGGTGCGCCGAGCCCAAGCAGGGGGGGCCTTTGGTCCTGGTTGGTGGCACCAACCGGGACCAAAAGGCATCCACGCGTCAGCATTCCAGTGGCTGGGGGTTTTGTT